>NW_010227575.1:444-54215 GCF_000690775.1 Eurypyga helias | reverse complement strand
TTATAAAAAATATTATTAGATTTATAGATTTTATATTTATTAAGTTTATATTGATAATAGGTAATTTTATTTTAATATAAAACATTAAGTGACTAATTAAAGATATCAGCATTAACACATAAATGCTTTAATCAGTTCTCTCAGTGTTTGTGGCATAGCAGTGAAAAATAGGCAAATTTTTACTGACTTATTCTATCTAAAACTGTTTCTTCTATCTAAAACTGTTACATTTTTGTTTTCCAACTAAAACCATAACACATTTTCCCACAGTGCATTACATTCCCATGGCTGGTTTAGGTTTATGGAACTGAAAGTCCTGTGCAGACTTACAGCTTTTCCATGGACAACATCACTATGTCCTGGACAGCATGTCAAAATGCAAACTCTTCTAAACATCAGAACTTTAAACAGGCAACTTAAGATAACACAACTGATCTGTTGATTTGGACACATGCCTGTCATTGATGGGATCTGAGTTCAGTTGTCTGCTCTTCCAGAGACTCCCTAGGGTGATGGACACAAGTCATTCAGATCTGAGAGCTTTTAAAATTGTCATTGTTTTCTCTTGCTAATCCTAGAGTACAACACTGGCATATCACAAGGTCCCCAGGACACCTAGACATGAAATATTTAACCCAGGGGAGTTTTAAAGATCTTGTGATTGATGTCCCCAGCTTGCTGATATTTCTGGGTGCTTCTTCAGTGTGTATATTGTGACTCATGGTTACACAATGATTTTGGTTGGTAGCTCTTAGGATCAGGAATATTGTCTCCCTCAGGTACCTAAGTCCATCAGATAGATAGATTGCTAGTCTTGCCAAAATAACTGCTTCCAGAAGATTCTGCAAATGCGTTTTTCCTTCCCCACTTTTATCTGTGCCATGTTGACCTGAGTCAACCACCATGAGAAATTGTAGGGATCCACCCAAATCCATGGCATCTCCTGAGAGACTTGTTCAGCTGCTGTATAATGCTCCCATGTTTCAACATGTCTTGCAGGAGGATCTGTTCCATGATCTTACCAGGCACTGAGGTAGGGCTGGCCAGTGGGTGGTTCCCTGGGTCCTCCTTTGTACCCTTTTTAAAAATGGGTGTGATGCTTCCCTTTTACGGTCACCTGGGACTTCGCCTGACTGCCATGACTTTTCAAATACAGTTGAGAGTGTCTTATCAGCTATTTCAACTGATTCTCTCAGGACTCTGGGATGCATCTTGTTTGCTCCCATGGACTTATATATGTTCAGGGTCCTCAGGTGGTCTTGAACCTGATTTCTTCTACAATGGGAGGGACTTCATTGCCCCTGTCCTTGCCTAGAAGTTCAGGGTCTTGAAAGATGTAGAATGAGAGATCACCACTGAAAACTGAGGCAAGAAAATTGTTGAGTTCCTCAGCCTTCTCTGTGTTGGTGGTCACCAGTTCTGTCTTATTTATAATTTTCTTTAGTCTTTGTTTTCTGGCTAATGTACCTGTAGAAGCCTTTCTTATTCTTTGCATCCCTTGCCAAATTCAGCTCATGACTCACAAATGGTAAGAAGTTGGAAGCCCAAATCCATGAAGACACTTTGCACCTAACATCACACTGGCTTCAATGTGAGATCACTGGAGTTAGGAATGGCCTTAAGTTCCTAATATTTGGTAAAAGTGGGTCTTTGTCTCATGCATTATTCAGTAAACATAATAAGGAATAAACCACAAAACTTTAGCTACTAACTTTTAAAATCACTTTTATATATTGTCTGGAAAAAGCATTTGAACATTCAGCATTAGTAGATTCAAAACACGTTCTTACTGCCTTTTCATCCAGGTTTTTAATTCTGCATTTCAAAGCAGTTGAGAATTTAGTTTTATGTTACAATGTTTTTCCCACTAGGTATTCTAAGTAATTTTAGCAATTTAAATGCTGATTCTGGAATATTGACGTGGGCAAATGTAACATTCATTGTACTTTCTGCAGTAACTTGAAAGTAGCTCTGGCCATTAAATCTTGTTTTATTGAAAATTTGAATACACCCTAGGACACCATGGCTCATCATCTTTTGTGCATGTTCTATGATTTAGGAGAGAATGTCCTCTTCCAGCGCTATCAAGTCTGGCAGTTATTGAGACCAAGCTCACGTAGAATTTGGATGGAAAAATACCACACATGATTTGCAACTAGAATGAACAGGTATTTGTGCAAGCTGCTGGTGAGTTTAGATAATGGTCGTGAACAACTGATAGTAATGCAACTGAAAATGTATTAGCTGCAGTGACTGTGAAATCCACCACCACAAAACTGTCTTGTCTCTTATGATTTGAGTAGAAAACACTTATATGCATTTCTCATGGAGTCGTATGAGAAGTATCATGTGAGTTATGCAAGTGCTGCTTTTTTTCCCCATGCATTCTGCAAAGGTTATTTTGGGTCTTTTTCTCCTCAATTTGACTTTTAATGTAAAGCAAAAAGTAAAAAATCTATCCAATAATGGGTTAGTGTTCAACATGACCCAGGTTCAACAAAGTGCAAAACTTAGCACAGTGTTCAGTAATTTGCAGAATTGGGGTAAAACCAATCAATTTCTTATTTATTCTTTTAAAAAAAATGTGAACAAGTGTAGATGTCAAAATTGAAAAATATGCTTTCTATTGTAAGATTAAAATTGGATTTGAATTACCCATTCACAAAAATAATTATTACGCTCTTTCTCCATTTGAAATTGGAAAATAAACCCCAAAAACCTTAAATAGTTATTTAACAAGAAAAACATGTCTGGAGTAGCTGAATTCATAGTTCTGTTGTAGCTGAGATGAAAAGGAACTTGGGAAATGTCACTGTTCCCAAACCAAAGAGACCAGGAGTGAATGAAAAGAGAAAATGACAACCCTGTTATGAGCATGGGTGGAAGCAGGACACAGGTTCACCCCAGAAATTGCAGCAGTGGAAAAGCTTCTGCCCCTGATGGGGAGTTGTATTCATGCTTGATTGATCTCTAATTCAAAGTAGTCTATAAACATCCAGAGGGACCTGGACAGGCTGGAGAGGTGGGACTGTGCCATCCTCACGGAGTTCAACAAGGCCAAGTGCAAGGTCCTGCCCCTGGGTTGGGGCAATCCCAAGCACAAGTACAGGCTGGGTGGAGAGTGGATAGAGAGCAGCCGTGAGGAGAAGGACTTGGGGGTACTGGTGGATGAAAAGCTGAACATGAGCCGGCAGTGTGCACTGGCAGCCCAGAAAGCCAACCGTATCCTGGGCTGTATCCAGAGGGCAGTATCCAGAGGGCAGAGAGGTCAAACAACATGTGTAAGTCTATGTAAGGAAAACAAGTGTTTCACCTCACTGTTAGCTCTCAGTCCAGCGCTCAGAGAACTAAGCTATTCTTTAATCAACTTTTTTTTTTTAACATATCTGTAAAAATCAAGTGGGAAAACACCTTTAGTTTGAGCGTCAACCTCTAAATTAGAAGAATGAGTCAGTGCTTTACACATCTGGTTGCATATTTTCTCTCTTCTCATATTTATAATTCAAAATGTCTGTTTAAATGCAGCACGACTATAATATTTACCTCAGTGCCAGGTGTGCCTCAGAACACTATCTTTTTGCAAGCCTGTGTATGCATTCTAGTACAGCAGAAGTCGTATCCATATTAAGGGCACAGGTAGTAAAGTGCAAGTATGAAACAACATTTCCGTCCAAATGGAACAAGGTGGAACATCCATACAGGACCTGTCGAACATTTTCACACAATATGCTGCTGTCAGTGAAAATAGAAAAGCGGAAATACATCTTCTGTTGTTCATTTATTGTAGTATCTGAGGAATGGAGCTGCTATCTCCACAATAAAACTGAGTTCACAGTGTTCATACTTTCCTTTCTCCCTTCTCCCTGTTGTAGAGAGGAGGAATGAACACTTTCAAACTGAAAAGAGTGGGCAAGAGTGGAACAGAACGGCAAGAAAGTTATAAATTATTACTGAAGAGAACAGTTATGAGGTAAGAGGAGCTTACTGTGTAAAATCTGTTTCACTGATTCATAGGGTATGTGGGGTGCAGTCAGTAAGATGCCCGCTCCACCCACACAGAGGTAGCCATGGGCAAGTCATTAGCTCCCTGTGAACCTGCATGAGTGGGATGTGCTGTCCCCAGTAAGACAGCCCACCAAAAGACCAGTGTGCTAGTGTGGATCTGGGTGCATGCTGGCCCTCAGTGTACAACTTGGCTGTAAGCAGACGCAATGACTGTTTTCTTCTTTCCTCCTGGAGAATCTTTCTCAGAAATACAGATTAAACCTCAGGCCTTATATTTATGTCTGTATGTCTCCATATATTTGTGTCACATTGCCTCCACAGGCTTTAGAAAACTGCAATTACAGTTTTGTAGACTGACAATCTGATTTTATAAAATGTGCTGAGAAAGATTTAGTCTGCAGCTGTATCTAGATAAAACCAGATATTACCTCCAACCTAAAGGACTTCAGCAAATCTAATGTATTAATTTTTATAATGCCTGCCTTTTCAAACATGCCTAACTTTCAAAAGTAACTTTCTGTTACTTGATGTCACTGAACTACCCACACTGGGATTTGATCACTACAAGGTTTGCAATGTACCAAATGCACAAAGGTGAGTGGATGCCAAAAGTGAAGACCAGTAGATGAAGTAAAGTGTCCCAGGGTAGATACGTTATCTAGCCGAGAGACTTCTCTGTGCTTCCTTAGGGACTGAGGGTAACAGTTACTTCCTACCATCTTCCCATTTCTTTTGATCTCAGTGACTACACTATGACCTCATCCTTTCACGCCTTTTTTTTTTTCTTCCCCCTTTGATTTAGAAAATGCGTTAAACTTTGAGTTCTTTTTGGTCTGAAGAGTGTCAGACTTTCCAGGATAAATTACCTCCTGTCATTTGGTTAAGATGAGGTAGGACCTTTATAAAAGTTCATTAAATACCTTAGAGTTTCTGAAGAGATCAGTTTCTTGATTCCTATATCATTATTGGTACTTCTAATCTATACTGAATAGCATGAGAGGAATCATTCTTCAGGTAAAAGTCAAAAAGGGCGGTATCTACATTCCTGGTATCTTTCCACTGGAGTTACAAAGCAGTTTTTCCATATAATATGTTTGGAGATTAAGCCCTGTTAATAACATTTCTCCTGACAGAAAGGAAGTAAGACTGTTGTGAAAATTTACTAATGGTTTAAGTACCATTTGAAATGGAATTATTTCCATTTGTATCCATTTGTATTTTCCAGTGTATCCCGTAGCCTACAAGTTCAGTTCCTCCTAGAGAATCAGAAGGAACTGGTTCAGATCCACTCTGAACTGCTGGAAAGAAGAAGAATACTGCAGATTTGGGACTCTCATATTCTGGGTGAAAGCCCTGAAAACTGAACCGTGGAGAAAATGGACATAGCCACTGCAGCTGCCAACTTCTTGTGCAGGCCTGGCTTTATTAAACACGCTCTAAGGACATGTACCAGCTTGAGTCTATGTAGCCAAAGCTAGGTGGATAAAGCACAGCTTAAGCAATCTTCCACAGAATCTGGGCTCTTCTTCTCCTCCAGTTATTTTTCGTGATAGACCCTAGGCTCTTCCAGAATTAGACAGCAGGGTTTTGGGATATAAATTTGGGACTGAAGTACTGAAAGTGACAGTGTAACATTTAGCCCTTTAGTGAATCAACACATTTTGGACTTTAAATTTCAGAGTGAAATTGAATCTGGATGTAACATAAAATATATATTACACTTCTGTCACTTTTAAAATGTCTTTGAAGTGGCTCAGCTGCATGGTCAAAAGAATTTGCATTGTCATCTGGAAGGGTTTCTGCAAGGAGTCCAGAGAATATTTGCATCAAACTGCCCTCTGGTTTAGCAGTTTGACACATTCATGAAGTGTGAAATATGGCTTTGGACATCTTCTGCGCTAAGAAAGAACAAAATGCAACCTTTTCACTTCCAGCATAGGTGGGCCGATCAGAAAAGCTACTAATTAAAAAGTAGTATAATATATACAGTGCAAGGCAGACAGATACTGTTTCAAATGAAATGGAATTCGACAGCAACATTTTGTAAGAAGCCTAGGGCAACAAGCACTGAGAATAGCTCAAGCTCACCTCCTGGACTGGGTCAGCCACAGCAGATATGCAGACAGATGTTTAAACCAAATCTTCCACAAAAGATTGTGTGAGAGACAAGGCTGAGCACCCTAGAGCGTGACAACGGGACAGCTGTTCTGGGGATGGGTATGAGCAGAAGTCCTGCCAGCCTTCCACCTACATGGGAAACAGGCATTTTGAGAATTTTCTCTTGGACACGGGATGCACTTTAGTGCCTAAACCCTTTGGTTTATCAACCCTCTTCCATTCTGCCAACAGACAGTGTTTTGTGGACTCTGCAGTACATTTACTTCTAAACATTTTTCCTCACCCACTCAAAAAGGAACCATTTCCTGAAGTAGTTTACAGTCGTCATGAAAGTCAGGAAGAAACTTCTAATTGTGGCTGAAATTGTCAACCTAAGCTATTAAACAAAACCTCAGTTCTCTAAGGCAATACTGGGATTAGTTGCTTTTAGTGTACAAGTTTGAAATGTCTTTCTTAAAGCTTTTATTGCCAGTGAACTCCTTATATACCAGAATACTTGCTGTGCTACAGAACTTTGCTTCAATTTTAAAATGCTTTAAAATGAAATATATTGAAAATGTCTAGGTTCCTACTCAACAAAAAGAAACAACATTATTGACCACACAGAAGTGCAATTCTTACCACAAGCCTTACGGAAAAAATATGGATTTAAGGGACAGCTATGAGCTGAATACTTTTTTTTTTCCTTCTACTGTTAAAGAAGTAAGTGGATCATGGCAAGAGCTGATTTTCAGCATCCTAAATATAATTAATTTATGTTCTGTCTGGCCTCAATGAAAGATGACAATGCTATCCATTTATGACTTTAAAAGTTACTTTAATATGGACAGATGATAGCAAGATCCTGTATTTAATTTTCTATTTCAGTTCATTACTGAATGGTGTTTTATGGCAACTGACACTATAACGCAGAAGATGTAATATAGAAAGATCCAGTTTTAATAGAGAAGTCTGAAGAAGAGTTGTCTTTTAGTACATTGCTATTTTTATATGCTTGGTTTCCTCTCAGTTCTCATGGTGTGATTCAGCAGTGTTAGTTTGGGGCATGCTGAGAAAACTATCTGCCTAATGATTCTTTTATTCATCCTAGCTTTGTAGCTTTACGTATCTTACCAGTACAGCCTGTCGTCCATGAGTCGATGCCATATTTTTGCATTACATCCTGCTCCTCTCTCCATCTTATTCATTGTTCTGAAAGGATTTTTATGGTATTTGGTTATAGTCTTTTTTCTTCTCATTTTTTTTTTTATTTCTCCGAATATAACTTTATCATAGAATCATAGAATGGTGTGGATTGGAAGGGACCTTAAAGATCATCTAGTTCCACTCCCCCTGCCATGGGCAGGGACACCTTCTACTAGACCAGGTTGCTCAAAGCCTCATCCAGCCTGGCCTTGAACACTTCCAGGGATGGGGCATCCACAGCTTCTCTGGGCAGCCTGTTCCAGTGCCTCACCACCCTCTCTAGGAAGAACTTCTTCCAGATATCTAATCTAAACCTCCCCACTTTCAATTTAAACCCATTACCCCTTGTCCTGTCACTACAGGCCCTTGTAAAAAGTCCCCCCCAGCTTCCTTGTAGCCCCTTCAGGTACTGGAAGGCTGCAATAAGGTCTCTACACACTGTCTAGATAGTAGCAGGACACCACTTTAAAATATTCATAGAAAATATACATAAAGAGTAAACTCACAAATAATTCAGAGCCAATTTTGGTATTTATCTGTTCAAAAGCTAAAGAAACTCAGAAATGCGACTTTCTCCATTGGCTCCCATAGTGCCTTCAAAGTGCTCTATCTCTCCACACATATTCACTATTTTGCCTTTGTGTTAAATTTGCTGCCAGCTCTATTCCTTTTCCTGGTAGTTTGTAAACACATCTGTCCAGCAGAAACAGGAAATGGCCAGCAGTTGACATCACTTTTGCTGCACGTTCATGGAGTAACATAAATCACAGCTGGCTGATGATGAACTGGAGCCTAAGCAAGAATGCCCCTTCCTCATGGATGCCTTAAGCATCTCTGCTCTCTGCCCATCTCCCTTCAGCTTTCCTTCTTCTGCAACACCAGTGCTCTCTTTACGAGCCATCCTTTGTAGCATCAGTACTCTGAACAATTTTATCCCAGGACTTTGGCAGAACTCACATTTCCTAATGCCTACCTTAACACTTCCTATAGCCTACTTTAAGACTTGCTTAGAAACATCAAGGAAACATCTCTCAGGATGTTTTAATTTCTGTCTCTGAAATGGCAATTTTACAACTTCCCTGTGAATGCACAATATTGCAAGAACCCAAAGGAGATAATGTTTTCTGAATGTTTTCATTGTGATCACGGTTTGATTCCTGGAATTGCCAGTTGCTAAAAGCTGTCAGACACAGTTTACATGAAATACCCTCTGTCAGTAAGCAGCAGAAAATCACCTAGAAATGATCCTCCCTCTCCCTTTAAACAAAACCACTACAACTTTAATTTGGGGTATATGGGCTTTACTAAAAAGCAGAACTAGTAAAAGATCAGGCAAGTTGTATAATGCATAATGCTGCTTGACAGTTTGAGTAGATGTATCTGCAGATGTATAATTCTTGTAGTGGTTTATGTTATAATATGTTATTTATTCCCCTCCAACCCTAGTTAACCATCAAAACCAGAAGAAAATATTGCAAACAGTATATTAACACAGTAATGTACCTTTCTTCTCCTTCTTCCTAATGGAGTAACGCACTGTGACTTGAATAAGTCCCGTGAGCATTAATTTTCCTTCTGCCAAAGCAACAGGATTTTTCTCAGCTGTATCCATAGTTTTGCACCATCTATTTTGGTGTTGGGCACCTCCCACCTTCCCGTCCAACCTCAACACTGCTGTATCTGGCTGATCCCGGTGAATTGGAATGGATCCAGTCACCAGAGCTGGCCAGGCGTGAGGGATGAGAGCTAAAGAGGCTGGAGGGAGACTGTGGGAGGGACACCAGACCCCACACAGGGGTAACTGTGTGATGAATGCTTTCATCTCCCTCCCCAAGAATATAAAGAGGGAACTGTGACAAGCAGATATGAAGACTGCTGACATTTTCTGCAGAAATTAGTTGTTTTAAATCTTTACAATACTTTTAAAAACAAAGTAGCGTTTAGAAGCCTCACCTCCTGGATTTTAAGGGTCCTCACCAAGGGCATCACATGCAGTGCAGGCAGCCCGTGGGGCAGCCTGTGGGGTGGCATAGCACAGAGTCCCCACCGATACTGTTTTCACAGCAAGGATGCCCAGAGCCAGCAGTTAAGCAGCTTCCAAGAAAGCTGTCACAACACAGTACATGTTCTGGAAACGTTTCCCTGTCAATGAATTGATGTTTTCTGACAAATCCTGTTTCACTGGAATTTTTTTGCTAATTTTATTTCCAAACTGACAGTATTTGCTTACAGTAGATCTGTGGGTTTTGGATCCTCAGCTTCTTAGCTACCACATCATGGGGAAATAAATGAGCTATAGGGAAAATAAAGCCTTCTGTCCCTTATGCAAATCTTCTCTTACACATTTGGAAAAATCTCCATTTTTCTCTTCAGGATGCCTCAATGTACATTCATCTTCCTAAGATGCTAAAGCATCTAAGGTTTGTGGTACAGCACTGAACTGCATTGACAGATTACCAAGAGACTCAGGATTCTATCCAAGCAAACAGTTCTGGCTTTAAATGACAGATGTAGGAGTGTAGTTCAGATTCTGTGTAATTGTGACTATTACCTACAGACACAGCCCCACAATTGTGGGTCTCACTGTCGGACACAGGGTCCATGAAGAACCAGTATCATCAATCCAGCTTTATATGTCTGTAATCAGAGTCTTATTTGCCCAGTATTTGGTGAAACCTTAATGGAAAATAGAATGTGGAAACAAAAGTTGGCTATTTTATTTTAGTATAAAATATATCTTATTATGGAAAAGACACACTACAGGGTGGACTACATCAAAAGACATGGAGTCTTGAATTCATCCCATTAGACTTTAGACTTTTTAATTGACATATTTATAGGAAGTTTAGAAATCCTAAGCACCAGTGGAGGGAGAGGAGGAATTCAGCCCATGTCAGATTTGAACCATAAAAAGCTTTGGGTGAGTATTTGGATAACTTCGCCATTTTCATTCTAAAAGACTAATAAATTGAAATGATGGACACCTCAAACTGATGGAGATACCACTGTTTTATGTCAGCAATCCTTTAAAAAACCTGCACTTTTACATAAAACATTCATGCAATTCACTTGCCTGGAACCCTGATGAAGACCAATTTTTCTCTGATGATACAGAAATACTTTCTGCTGTGAGCTCACAGCATGGATGGGACAGCAGTACTCTTCCTTCTCAGCCGGCGGGCACTGGAAGTGCCCTGGGTACTCCTCACCCCTCATGACTTCGCAGCTCCTCTTTTTCTGGTGCAGGCAGCCAGTCTTGCTGGAGTGCCTGGCAGAATAGCCAGGTCTGGCTTGCCTCTCCCTCTTCTTCCTGCTTTGGATGTCTGAAATCCACAGGCAGCAATAGCCAGGCAGGAAAAAAGTAGAAGCAGGGAAGATCCTTAAAGTATCCCAAACAATGTCAAAGTTGGTTCTTGAAGCACAGAACAATTTATCAGTCAAATTGAAAACATTTCTTACAAAAACTAAACTTCTTTAAAAAAAAAAAAAGCAGTCCTCCATGGATACATGAACACAAAATCTTTGTTTACAGTTTTTAATGGAAAGAAAGGGGATGTTTGTTCTTTTCCAAACCACCACTGGCCCCTGCCTTCATTGCTCCAATGTCACATCACAGCTACTCCCCCATACGCAGCCTCTATATAGCAGCTTCTATGTAACAGCCCAGGACCACCTTTTCTCCATCATCCCAGCGCAGTTATTCCACTTGACCTAGCACAACATTGTCCTCGAGAAAGACATTAGCAAGTTCACATCTCTTTCATAAGCCAAGCTTTTGCTTTGCATACTGATTTCTAAAATTCACTTCCAAAATTTATCCTCTGCTTCCATTTCTGACTTTTGTCAATAATACATCGATGAACACAGCTAAGTGCAGTTCCCAGTATTTGCTTTCTGAGCTTTGCAAACTTTAGTGGTGTTTGATCAACACACTCTGGGAGAAGAAAGTTCATATCATTTATAGTTATTTTCTTATCTGGGCTTACAGAGGTTTGTATAGATGTTATCCATACCATCTTTGCCCTTGCCTGGATGATAGCTGTGTTCACCACCTTCATAATCTTTTATTGGACTGCATCATCACCATCTAGAAAAACATATTGGTTTGTGTTTACTACCTTTTAGCTACTGGTTGTTCAACCCTGGTTGTTCTAAATATGCAGAAAGGCTAGGAATTTTAGAATACTTAATGTATGTAGATTGGTAAGGAGATTTCTGTAAAGAGTATGCAACAACAAATGGTGGTATCTACATATAAGGATCAGTGATTGTTATCACTTTCATAGTCCAAGAACCATGGTCTTAAAACTTAATCTAAATTGCTCTTAAAAGCAATTTAAGTTACTCTTTCTGCTCTCTATTCCTATAATTTCTGTATATATAGTGTACTCTACATGCAACATACTGCATACTCATGTACAGATATGGCAAGTGACATTCAATTAGCAACACCAGGCATCAGAAAGACCTTAGAAAGTTGGTCTTTTGCAGCTTGCTGATGGTTTCAAGATGCCATGGTAATTGAGTCCCTTAGTGGAAGGATTTGTTCTGAAGCTACTCCATTGGTTTGTTTAGTTTTCCCAAGGTGTTTTCAGAGACCTCCTCGGAGAGCCATAATTTTCTACTTTAGTAGGACTGAATATAAAATACAGTTTCCTGTTTTTATCTGTTTTCACTATGCCATTTGGATTGACTTCAAATGTTAAGGAATTAGTAAGTCTATTTATTTTTTAATGTGGGAAGGTTGTGCTTGTCTCTAATGGATAAAAAACAAAGCAGATTTCCCTTCCCCAACTCATTTAAGTCCTTATTAATTTTAAAAGTCAATGAAGGTTCAGTTCATTTAACAGGGTTGCTAAAGTACACGCATGAAAGGATCATTCAGATTTTAAAATTGTATTAATCCACTGTATCTTACTAAATACAGGGATAATAACCAGATAAAAATATTTTAAAAATAGTTTTTACAAGTCTTATGCACCGAAATTGGTATTAGATTTGAGTCTGTGAAAATATTTAATACTAGTAATTTTTTAATGCACACACACCTACAAACTTAGCTATCGTTGGGAGTAAGAAATAGAGGAAGAAAAGAAGTGTGGAGGAAATGGCATCTAAAAGTTAGATTTCATGTTCAAAAAAACCACATGACTCCAAAGAAAGTTTGCATTCAGAAGAAAACGGTGAAGCTTTACGCCCTTTGTTATGAATTTCCCTCAGAAATAGACAAGCTCTGTAAGAACATTTAAGATATACAAGCACTTTTTCAGCCCCTTGAAAGACAACCCCACAACACACAGCTTCATCAATCTGTCTATAAGCCTGGCGTCACTGTAGACTATCACAGGAATAGATGCAGTCCTCTATTTATGAAACTAGCTGTTTATTCATTGCTGTGATTTGACATAATTTTTATTTAGGCAGAAATCTTTCTCAAATATTTTTGCCAAACAGTAGCAAGAAAATTGTGATGATATTTTTAGTCATCCAGACGATGGCAGTATTTTCACAATTTAGGTATGCTGTGGGAGAATATTATTGAAAAATAAAGTATCGCCTGGTTAACTGTGTATTATGAAAAGCTCAGGGGCTTTGTCTTTCTTTTTCTCTAATCTTCAATTATTCTTGTATTATCCCTTCCTTTTCTTGTACTATTTTACTTAACAAAAAGAGCTTTACTTAAGATGTCAGTAGTATTCCCAGGGTTATACTGAAGTGCTTATTGCAGTGTCTTTCAGTCGGTGTAACCTCACTGATGTCCCTTTGTGAAACAAATATTTCAGAGCAAATAATTCCTGACTGGGAAAAGATGCATGGGAAAAGGGAAGGAGGCAGGGGACTGTCAGGCTGGCTTCCAGCCATCACCCTGTCCCTGGAAAAGCTTGGCAGGGGCAAAAGGAAAAAGGATGTCTGTGGCATGGGAACTCCTGCCCTGCAGCACCCAAGGCGATGGGTCAGATGCAACAGCAGAGCACCAAGCTATGTGAGACAGCCTCTTTCCCCTGCCCAGAGCTTTGGCTGCCTGTGTCCAGGGCAGCCCTGGTGCAAAGGACCATTGATCAGCCGTGGGAGGAAGACCCTCAGCTGGTCTCTCCCCACCTCGCTCCGGAGATGCACTTAAGGAGAGAGCTCATGCTCTTGCCCCATGTGTCATGGACTTCTGCTCCACCACGATCCTGACACAGCCTTGATCTGCCCCATCATGAGAGACACGGCTGGGATCCCTGTTCCCTACCACTGGCCATACCCTGCTGTCCCGGTTGGGCCCAGTGGGACGGTGCCCCTCAGTGCCCTTCCAGCCTGGCCATCACCCACAGTGCCCAGCTCACCTGCCTCAGCAGGGCAGCCCCCTCCTGCCACCCCTGACATCTGCTGCCATAAAAAGAAAAGTTGTTAAGAAAAATTAACACCTTGTGGGTGAATCCCCCTGTTAACAGGATGAAGAAGCTCACCCTGTCAACCCATGTCCCAGTCCAACCATGGGTTAGGCTCTCAGGGTAGGGACAGAGACCCAGCTCCCTCTCTCTGTCACTGCCAAATGGGTACCCTGGTTGCAATGCACAGTGAGCCCTGGGCTCCGTCCTCGTCTTTGGGTATGGATCACCTGGGAGCAGTGGCTCTCCTGTCCTCCACCCCTTACCAAATCTGCCCCTCTGCTAGATGCTGAAGGAATGCACCAGCAAGTTGGAAACCGCTATTAGCCACATATTGAGAAGGGAAACAAATGTATGTTTCCTTCAACAACTTTTGCAGGTTTTGGGGAAGAGACAGGAAAGGAGGAAAGTCTGAAACCTCATTAGTAGCTAGACTACATGCTCAGTTGGTAACAGGGCAAATTCAGGTAATGCTAATGGAGCCATAAAATGTGTGGCCTATTCAGCTGCTGTGATAACACTAAATGTGTTCCTCTTTTTGAGATCAGCGCCCTTTACATGAGCTGGGAACACTTGGATCTTCTCACATGTGTGAGGGAACAGGCCCTGTGCACAAAGTTCAAAACTAAATCCAGCTGTATATGGTAATTATTGTCCCCTATCATGATACTCCATTCCTAGTTTATAAATGTTAATTGAAATAATAGAATAATAATCTACAGCATGAGATTAATATGAATACTTGCATAATATAGTTTTACTGTTGCATGATGACAACTCATTGTTTGCTACAAGAGAGGAGCTTTCTTTGAAGTGTAGTGATCCCCTATTTCAAGTTTCCTGTCCCTGAAACACATAGTATTAGCCATTGCCAGAGGCAGAATATTTGACTAATAAGTAGTGGTACATTTTCCCTACCCTTGTGCTTGAGGGGTTATTACTAAAGCTTGAGCGGCTCAAGTCACTTTTCCCATCTACCTGCTACTGGTCACACAGGCCTCTACCTTGTTTAATGAGTTCATGGATCCATTCCTGTGTAGCAGTTCATTCCCAACCAGCTACATCAGACCTAAACCTGCTTTTTTTTTTTTTTTCCTGGTACTGTGTCTGCAGGCTTAAAATTCATTCAATGTTTTTATTCCCTGACTTGACTACGCTTTTCTTACGTATTTCTCAGTCTAATCATCATCCATAGATCCTGGATACAAACTTAACACACTAAAAGCTCCACAAATAAAAATAATGGGTTACAAGTACTTTAGATTAATTTAAACCAACATTCAATTACAGTGAATATTACCAAAGTTACAACTATTCATATTTAAATGAGGATACTAATTTTTATTTATTTTTTTAAACAAAAGCCTACCTTAAATTAACTTACTGCTGGTTTGGGTTTTTTAATTTTTTTATTTTTAATGAGTGAAAAGATGTCATGAAGAATTTATCTTGATGTTCATGATTATGGTATGGCTGCATCTTGCACTCTTCCACAATAAGTGCTGCTACCTTCTCTTTAGCAGGGTGGAGATGAGGCTTGCTGGCAGCAGGCAGTGTCGCACAAGGTGAGACAGGAGCTCTGCCAGGGCCTGGGACGGCCTTTACGGATGCCCTAAACATACTTCTTCCCTTCAGAGAATTTCACCATGTATTCTTTTAACACACACTTTCAGTCAATAAGAAATTTCTCTTTATTCAGCTAGAAAATCACTCCAGTTAGAGATTAATACCCAAAATGAAATTAATTTTCTTCATGTAGAAGAGGTAGAAATCCCAGCCCTGCCAAAATTGATTGGCGTTTTCCCCTTAAGGGAGTAGATACTAAAAAAAAAGTAAAGTACTTATTCTTTTCCACCATCCACTTCTTTCTTTTCATTTTCCAAATTAAAAAAAAAAACAAAACAAAAAAAAAAACCAAAAAAACAACCAAAAAACCCCCAAACCCAACATTAAGGTAATTCTTCTACATTCACAGCCATCCCTAGGACATTCTGCTTTAAAATAATGCTTAAAGACACACATATTATACACAGTTTTGTGTGACTGAGATACAAATGGCCTTTGCTGCTGACTGTCGTTCAGCTGAGAGTTCACTCTGTTTCATGTTCTAGATAGGGCTGTTGCCATCTAGGCAGGTAAAAGTGAGCCAGGAGGGCATGACAGTTTGGGGATCTGCATTTGACCCCTACCAGGACATGATCAGGGGACTGTTTTAAAGATTCTCTCTTAGACAAATAAGAGGAGACACTCCAAGAAAAGAAGTAAGGGCTAAGCAGCTGAGATACATGGCATAGACTCAGGTTTAATCAGTGTTTACAGCTGACCTTACACAACGAAGTACATGGAATTTTAATCACTTACACACCCAAACAGCCTCTTGTAGGTTTTTCCATATGCGGTATTTGCAGTGTTCATAACTATGTTGCTGAGTAACGTTAGGTTTTTGTGCCAGAATCAACAGCAGACTTCTGTTTCATCTGCTGCCAACTAAATGCTTAGCAACTGATGGAACAGTTTATCATCCATAAATACTGATGGGATGTATATAAGAATTTGTAACTATCAGTCAGTATGTTTTTTCATTTACACATTGTGGACATGTTCTCTATCTCCTGGGTGATCTTTCATTAATACTGCTGTTTCTTCTTTCATCTATTTCCAAATTAAAGAATACTAGACACAAACTTACAGTACTTCTACAAGATATATGGCCATGAAAATTAGTGTTACAACATCATCTTCTTGTCATGTTCCTGAATTTATAGTTCTAAGTCAATTCAAATCATAAAAACATCATTGTGGTTATATGTACTTGTCCAGAAGAATAGAAACTTCTGAGATTTGCCAGTTTTCAAGTAGTCAACAAAACAGATGTTCTTATTACCAATAACTTTAATAGAAATCATCAGCAAAGATATGAGTGGGAATGGAAACAGAAATACATGCAGTGGTCTGTCAGTTTTGAAATCTATCAGGAACTATTGTGAAGAAGAGTACAATAGCATCACCAATCAGTTTATTGAGATTCTGCTTCTCATCCCTACCCATGTTACTTGTTTTCTTTAACTGGAGTGACATTCTAGAATAAATACCTGTCAGACAAATGCTGAAGTTTGTGTATTATACTTGGTCCATGGCTGTGAGCCTTAGATACATATTATATTTTGGAAATACAAATAAGACTTGTGAGAAAATCAGAACAAACAATTTTTCCACTGTATGGCTTCATATTTTCACAGCTCTGCATGCCCTTTTTTTCAAAATCGAAATGGTAACTAGCTCCCTGCCGAGTGTGGAGTTTCTCCATAAAGGGTCTGTAGTTCTTACCAAATACATAATAAAAAGTCTGATATTGGAAGCAAAAGCATATGACTTAGTTTTATACTATTTTCCAGTGCATGTTGCAGAGGGAAAAAAGTGGAGGTCCACTTGAACCCAATGCCTGGAATGAGGCTTTGAGCAACCTGGTGTAGTGGAAGGTACTGCTGTGGAATCGTGCTGCTTTTGTTAGGTACTGCAAGAAAAGTTGCTTTTCCTTAAGTATAAAGATATTTTTTAGCTACAAGGATATACTGGCACAAATTGAGAGTTCATTCAATATTCCCTCATTTATTATAAAATTGCCAAGATGAGCCAACAAAATAACCCAACAATTACTCTCTATGAAATAAAAAATAGCCAAATACTCCTGTAAGGCCAACGGAGGAAGACAAATGAAGTTGTTCTGACAGTAGTAAATGATTACGTCTTTTACTGACATTTTCTAATCAAATGGTCCTCTCTCTTTCTTCCTTTCCTACTAGAAATTCATTCCTTTAAGAACAGCAGGAAAAAGGAAGAATGGACTAAAATCATATCTATAATTTAAACTAATTTCTAAATCAAAACAGATGGCAAAAGAGACTATGGAACAGCTGACTCATCAGCTGAGCTGTATTTAAAATAGGAAAGCCAGAGCAGGGATCATCAGATTATCTCTCAAGAAAGTCTGCATCTGTCTGGAAGAATATTTGCAATATGACAAAATCTGCCTACAGAACCCCCCCCCCAGAAAAACACATTTGTTTTCCTGACAGAGATCATCCATTGCAATCTGTCAGTTTTCTCTATATATTTGGTCTTTAATCCAAAGAGAGACATTCCAAAATTAAGAAATGGTGGAAATGAAAAATAGAGCCCTGATCGCCCTCCGCCTGCAGCTGTAGAAGCTGCCTGTTTGAAGAACTCCAAAGAGCATCCCATTGCTTTCATGGAGCGTTTTGCCTGCCTCAGGACTTCAGCAATGAATCAACTGTTACTACATTTGTAAAAATATTTAAGTTTAAAACTTAATTTTACTGCAGGTATTAATGATTGCCAGAGCATGCTTTGTTATAGAACACATTTAAATTACAGCAAGCTTGAGCTAGTCTTGCAGACTTGTTTTGGATGATTCTGTATAAGTTGTGGCTCATTTGTGGCAACTCTTTTCTTTACAGTAGTTATTTACCTGGCATTCTCAGTTATGCTTTATATTTTCTTTTGGCTGTACACAAGGAAACATGCAGAACTATGCAACTGGCTAGCTGGCAGGAGAATTCATGCCAAGTTATCACAGATTGATTGTAATGCTGTGCTCTATGCTTGGTCGTCCACTCGGCTCCATGTTCTAGAGTCATTACTGTCATAAAAGATGTAAGGTAGCTATTTCCTCCTAGCATAATTGAGCATGAACACTCCTGGACAGTGAAAAATTAGCCTGGGTTTGGGTAATACCCTGTTTTCTACTTACTGTTTGAATACTTGGGAAATATTACATAGCAGCCCCACACCACCAAGTCTTCAATGATCTACCTGGTTGCAAGGTCAGTTTTTCATCTTTGATGAAAAGGAGAAGTTATTGCTAGCAGGTGGAGGAGGTGATCCTACCCCTCTACTCAGCCCTGTTAAGGCCACACCTGGAGTGTTGGGTCCAGTTCCGGGCTCCCCAGTAAAAGAGAGACATAGACACTTTGGAGAGAGTCCAGAAGAGGACTACAAAGGTGATGAAGGGACTGTTGTATTTCTTCTATAAGGAAAGGTTGAGAGAGCTGGGACTGTTCAGCCTGGAGAAGAGAAGGCTCAGGGGTATCTTGTCAATATGTAGAAATACCTGAAGGGAAGGTACAAAGGGTCTTTCCAGTGGTGCTCAGTGGCAGGAGCAGTGGCAATACATCAGGAAACCCTTTTTCACTTGGTAGTGGAATCTCCATGAGATACTCAAAAGTCATCTGAACATGGTCCTGGGCAACTGGCTCTAAGTGACCCTGCTTGAGCCGGGCAGTTGGACCAGTTGACCTCCAGAAAGCTCTTCCAACCTTACACGTTCTGTGATTCAAATCTCCTTTCCTTTTCCAGAGCCTTTTACAGATGAGCATTGGAAATGCTGATGTGGCAAAATAAAGTTTAAAAATTCAAAAGAAACTGCTCCCATATTGCACGAATTTATCTACTGCCATTATTGCTTGTATGAACTATTTTGTTATGCTTATAGTAGGGAACTCTCTAATGTATATTTCTAATTATATGCAATACAAATGCCTATCACAGTTTTTAAATGATTACTTAAATAAAATCAAGCTGGTTTATGTCACCTTTATTTTCTTTCACATGTGTGCAAGGTCTGTGTGCCATATTTGACCATCACAGAGCAATATAGATTGATTGGAAAAACATATCCAGCCACGCTACATTGATTCTGTGCATCCAGCTGTAATTTACAGGACTCACGAAACTATTATGTCTTGCATAATTCTTTATGGAGCACTACACTGAAAACCTTGGGTGAAAAAATTTGGGTTATTTGGGTCTTCTCTTGCGTATTTAATTTCTAAAGACATGTGAGGATAGAAAAAAAATTCATATCATGTTTTCAAACATAAGACTGTAGAGGTAGTGGTAGTAGTATGCATTCCTGTTTTAGCCTTTTGTCCCACACTGCCGCCTAGTCTGATTAATTGGTACAACTAGATGGTAGCCAAAATACATTTTACTTTTCTCCCAAGTGTTGCACAATATCTCTACCCCTCCTTACCCCTGTCTCCAGTGTTCCCATTCTGCACAATAGCTTGCCAGATGTTTTTCACCAATCCCATGCCTTCTATACTCAAGCTTCTTTCTTCTGACTATTTCTGAAACTAATATTTTAATTTCACTTCTCTTACTTAAACCCCTTATTCCCAGCCCATTCGGTGTCTACTGAGCAGTCCATGGTCAGTGGCTCTCCAGCAAGCCTATACTGTTAATCAATAATTAATCAAACACGAAGTGCTACTTGGACCTATGGGTCTAACCACACCCCTCCTGACTGCAGACTTGTTTGTCAGTGTAGGTAAGCAGGTACTAGGTAGATAGGTAGTACCTATGTGCTTCCAGGTATATGCCTGGTTTTCCTGAGGGTGATGCAAATCTGAATTGAGCCGTGTGACAAAGCACACCTTGTTCAGTGAAGGTTACATTCTCTGCACTGATGCTCCAGGATGACAGGCAGGAAGAGGCAATTCTTTCAACCTGGTAGATATTTTTAACTGGGCCAAAAAACATTGACATTCTTTGTAGATGATTACTTTCTTAGTCAAATACTCTGCTTATTTGTCAGTTGAACTGTCTAATCCACCTTCTTTTTTGTTGCTATTTCCACCTTCTAGTGCGTTTCTTCAGTTGTCCAAATTCATTCCTCTATAAATTAAAATAAAAATTAAATGGAAATTAGTGTTTACTAATGTAGCAGTCAATACAAGATTGTGCCTACTGTTATTCTAAAATACAATGACAAATGAGAGTGGTTCTGTTATCTAAATAAATGTCTATTCCTCTTTGAAGCCTGCTAAATTCATTACCTCAGTTCTGTCTTGCAAATAGCTGATGCTTCTTTGAGAATGGACTGAAGGACTTTTAAGGTCTTCTGCTTTCTTTTCTGTATTTTGGCAGTGAATCACTTGGGTTTGTTTATGCACCTGGTCAATTTGCTTTTTTAAATTTAAAATATGCTATCCTTGACTTGGAAAATCTTCCCATTTTTATTGAATGGGAGGAGATTGAACTGAAGTAGCTAGCTAGCCTTCTCCACAACATTGCCTTTTCAATATATGTGTCTTTTCAATAGGTAAAGTGTCATCCCTTTATTTGCTGTTTATTCCAGTCTATCCTTTAAACATATATTTAATCTCTACATCTCGTATTGCACTCATTAGCTGTCAATATGTTCTGTATTATAAGTCGTATTTTACAATACAAGTTAGGAAGGAAAGATTAATATAACTGTGTAAGTCACTACATATAAGAAAGAGTATGTGTAGAGGACTAGGTTACAAAGAGGCTTTGCCACCTTTTAAAGTCATGTGACATCCCAAACTCAATTTATACATGTAAAAACTGTCTCGAGGCAAATATAAGCCTCTTACCAACACAAGACTGCCAGTGTTTGAGCCTATAGTCAGCCTATGCAACAGATTCAAAAGGTATTTCATAGAACCACGGAATAGTTTGGGTTGAAAGGGACCTTTAAAGGTCATGCAGTCCAACTCCCCTTGCTCTGAGCAGGGACATCTTCAACTAGATCAGGTTGCTCAGAGCCCCGTCCAACCTGACCTTGAATGTTTCCAGGGATGGGCATCTATCACCTCTCTGGGCAACCTGTGCCAGTGCTTCACCACCCACATTGTAAAAAAAACTTCTTCCTTGTATCTAGTCTGAATCTACCCTCTTTTAGTTTAAAACCATTCCCCCTTGTCCTATTGCTACAGGCCCTACTAACATTTCGCAGTATCATCCTGTTGTATCTCAGAGATGGGCATAGCCCTGTCCTGAAGTATGCGCCATGGTAAACTGATGGGAATGGGAATGCCCACAGAGTTCCAACATACCCTAATTTAGGCTTGGTTCTTGTTCAGACCACGTGTGATTTTATGCATAGCATGGGTATATGTATGCACAGATACATATGGACAGAGAGATACATAGATAAAAAGGTGCAATCAATCCTGATCAAGTTGAACTATACTATAAAAGTGTACAAAATCCTAACCCTTGAGAGGTGAGGGAATATCTTGATGCTCTAGGTATTACAGGTTATATATGTGCACTACTTGCTGAAATAAAATTTCTGAAAAAAACTGAGTTCTAGAACATATTTGCCTGTTCCTAGCTTCAGGATTTTAAGCATGCACCTCACTGTTCCATTATTTAATTCACCTGATGTACTGCTGAGAAAATAATGGGCTCTTCAGAAACAGCATGAAGAGTGTTCTCTTTTATTTTACTTTTTCTCTTGAGGCAGTGCTTGGAAGGCAGTGTTCGTACAGTCTCAGGACATGACAATGTGGGGTCACTGGACTTACAGTCCAGCTAGCCCAGCCAGGACCACTTGAGGTAATTCTGACACTAACAACAGAGTAACCTTGAGTTTGCAGAAATAAAATACTTTCTCTGCTAAAATTTGCTTAGATGATACAAAATTAAATGAGCTACCCGTCCATCTGGACCACTTCATTTCATCTGCCAGCAAACAGAGCAGGATGACTCTGGGAGCTGTCTGGAGAGCAAAAAACACTTTAGGCAATTATTAGTACCTGTTCTGGGGAAGTCATTAGGACTTGTAAATTGGCTTCCTCATGTTGGAAATCTGATTCTAAGAATCATATGTAGTCAATCTCCCAGTTATCAGAAACAACACCTGCAAACTCTCTTTTCTTGTTCAAACTAAACAACACACATCAGATATCAGATACTCACAAATAGCTATTTTCAACCAGTCTACAGATCAACAAAGTTAATTGCCAAAGGATAGGGTGGTTTTTTTGATTGAATCTATTAGTTCCCAATTTATGAACACAAAAATAGCTAAGCATTAAATAAAACATTACTGTATGAATTAGTTATCCAGCCTTCAGCCAATGTAAGTATTCAGCCTTTTAAAATCATTCTCAGCTCTTTTATCACTAGAAAAATAACTTCATTGGAATCAGAGTCACCCCATCTTCCTTTAGTTTTCTTTATGTCATTCTTTGTCAGGATCATATAAGTAGGAAATTTTAAGTTAGGTCTGTCTACTGCTTACATAAAGTCTAAAGCTGGATTATACTAAGAACTTTATTTCTTTTCCTTTAAGTCTCATCTCTTGTAAGTTTGACTGTTCCCAGTCCCATCTGTAGCAAAATCCCAGCAGTCATCATTGTGCTGTATTTGAGGAAGAATGTGGAAATAAAGACAGAGATGCCTCATCATTGAATGGTATAAATATACTACACCAGAAATTTCACTGGTGAGACGGCAAACAATCAAATAAATTGACAAGGAGACAGGGCTTTCTGTTGCTTTTCAAATGGACTTTTACATTTACAATCTGAAAGTACGAATCTCTTCACATCTGTAGTCAGTAAAGCTCTTCTGTACTTAAAATTATGTAAGACAAAAAGATGAGGATGTAGTGCTTTAAGAAGCATGACTTGTCAACACAATGAGAATGACAGGAGATTGGAAATAAGGGTAAGATTAACTGTAAGGAAGAAGTGCCAGTAGAAACCCAAAAACTCCTCAAAAACATAAACACATCAGCTTTGCCTTAACAAATTTCAAATGCTGAAAAAAACACTGTGATATTTCAGAAAAATCACTAACCTAGTTACAGTGCTGGGTAACAGCATTTATCTGTAACGCTTATGTGCTAATATATTGTGCTTGGCCAAGAAAATGAAAGCTAGAATAAATAAATGGCATTTTCTCTAACAACGTCTGTTTTACAGCAGTAATTTGTAATCACAGTGACGGGAGTGCAAATATTTCACCTACCTCAAACCATTCAGTATTATCCCATAGAAAAGCCACCACACAAGTTCTGTTTGTATTTTACATGCACCTTTCTTAATTTTGGTTGATACGGTAACCTCAATTATTTTGGCTTATCACACCGTGATGCAGTGAAGTGCTTCCTTAAACCACTTGATGGCAACAAAGCAATTCAGATACTAAAGGGGTTTCAAAACTGATGTATATCAAGGTCTACCCGTTCAAACAATTTAAATAATCTAAACTAACACGCAAGTACTTTAGAACGCCTGAATCACAAGCTTTGTCTTGTAGTTGTATCGTTAGATTTCTTTGACTGTTGTTTCCACTCAGAAACAAAGATAGATAAAATAGAATAATTATCAAAAAAAGCTACTTTAAAGGCCTCCCCTGCGAGGCTGCATGTTAGACATGCAAAATGACACATCTCCCCAGCAGCGAGCTTTCTATTTCAATGGGAGAAACGCACTAGAAGCTATTTGCTCCATTTTCCAGCAACAGCAGCTGTGATAGGAGGAGGACGGGAATGGCTCCTTGTCCGGCACGGCAAGGAGAATCACAGATTCTCCTATCCACCTACGGTCCACTCTGCACCTGACACTCCGGGTGCTAAATCAGCCACTGGTTCGCGGATTAGCTAGGACTGCCAAGGGAAGAGGCTGTGACACAGGGGTCTGATAGCAGCACTTAGCCTGGAGAAATGGAGAGGAAACTACCGATGAGAGAGTCTATCCATCTAATTTATTACCTCTCTGGGCATGAAAAACCAAATAGAGAAGTGCAGTATTCCCTGACAAAAAAAACCCTTCCACTTGTCTCCCATTTCAAATCTATACCCAAGCTGCATTAGAGCAATCTCCAAATTGGTGAAGTGACACATACATCATGAGGGAAGAAAATACATCTGTTCTTGACCCTTATATAGATACAATCCATATCAAATGCAGATTTAGCTATGTTTATAGATGAATTTATGACGTGAGTAATGACAACCAAGGTCAGCTAAAAATAACAAGACTCAAGTGGAAGATAGGTGGCTCGCTCAATTTGAAATATGTTTCTTTTTCACAAATAGTATTTATCCTTTTAAACTGCACTTCTGTTATGTTACTCCGAAGGGCTGCAGGCTTCATATGCTCAATAACCCCTGGTAACTACACCTTCTGCTACACAGACATACTTGTGTGCCATTTCTTCTGAGTGCAGCAGCGCTCACCACGTTTACAATGTGTTTAGAAACAGTGTGGTAGTTTTTATCTCATTTTTTTAACCCGCTCTATGTTTTTTATGCGCCTCAGTGATACAAAAGGACTCAAGAATATCCTGACATGAATATATTGGAAACCTCACTGGGGTGGAACTGGGGTGCTTTTCATGCATATTAAAAATCTCAGGAAGCTCTGAAGGTATAGGTCCTGTACAGCCTACACTGTCTTCAACCATACAGTGACCTCTTAAATATTATAGCCGCCCTATATTATATGAAGGGCTATGTCAGTCTGCAGACATCCCCTTTGCCAGGAAAGACAGGAAGTCTTTTAACAGCCCTCTCCTCACCTTCTCACCTCCCCCTCTGCAGTTGGTATCAGCTTAAAATTGTCCTTGGGCGGAAACGTAGGCAGGGTCTTTATGCTTGGGCAAAGAGAGCCCACGGTTCTCTGCCGGTGCCCATTTCACAGCCTGAATGATTTACTCTGAACTCAATTTCACTGCCTTTTGCCAACCCCACTGACCTTCCTTGGTGTGGCTGCTGTCCTTTGCAGTCTTTTCTCCCCACTGTGTAACTCAAGCCTGCAGCCAGAACCTTGGCAATTTTTATATTCCTACAAAAGCATTTTTGGGTAACTCATTATTATATAGATTTGTTTTAGAATTTCACTAATTAACCTAAAGGCATTGATTTAATCATTACCAGCCAAACAGAAATAATAGAGATAGAGGAGTGATTGCTGATGTAATGAGATATCTGCAAATTATAGGTGCTGAATTAGAAAATACTTAGCTAAGTACTGTAAATACAAGACTGAAGAACAGCAAACTTAGCATGCGTAACCACGTGAGACCAAGATAATCTTTCCATTTCAGTAATTAAGCTACTGGGGCTGTCATTCACCACCACTTTCAAAATTAGGGTAACCTCCTGGGATCAGACGGCATGGGATGCCAACATTGGTGTAACCCTTGGGTTACCTGTGATGCTCCTGGAGCTGGCAGCTGGAGCCAACCAGTCCAAATGCCTACTCAAGGGCCAGTTCAGCCCATTGTTATTCAATATGCCATCTTTTAGGGAGCGGCAGCTCTTAGTACCTGACTGTCGGGTACACATCACTGCATATCAAGCGTGCTAATGTTTTGATTGACAGCACTTTTATAGTTGATATTTATCCTGTGATTTTGATACACACCAAACTATCTAAAAGGGACAATTTTTCCCACAAAATGGAAAGTAGAAATAATTAAGGCAGAAGGTGACTGAAGCCCTATTTTCCTTGTCTAAGCTGCAAAGTAATTTTTTTCCATTTTTACTGCATGAATCTGCCACTCCTAGATGCCCAGCATCCAAGATTCAACAAGAATTTCATAAACCCACTGCTTTTTGCCTCCACACTCAGGCTGTCTAAAAATGTTTCCCATGTTCTGATGAGTGATCACTAGGCTAGTGCTACCACTGATGTCTGACAGAGCCTAGCACACTTCCCTTAGACACCAGGCTGATGCCTACATTACCAAGAGCTTTAGAGTGCTAAGGACAGCTTAGCACCTAGCACCTTTATGGAACTTGAATGAGTTTTGTTACTGGAACAATTCCTTGGGGATACACATTTTGAAATTTTTACTATATATGGTCTTTCAAATGTGTATGTTAGTTAGTATGTAGGAGGTTTTCTTCTCCACTCAGCATAGAGTCTCTTTCTCTCCAGAGAGTTTAAGCTTGTACTTCTTACCTTGAATTTTCCGGAAGTTAAGACCTGAGATGCAGTCAGCTGCTGCAGCTGAGCTGACACACGATAGGTCTGTAAACCAAATTAAGTTGATTGTGTGTTTGAGCCTGGAGGATCATCCTACCTAAAGGCAGTTCATTTTCTGACGTTCTTTTTCTGACATGAGGTGTATCACTGGATGATGTGAGGATCGGTACGCTGAAAATGCTGGAAGTCTCAAGGGTTAGCTCACGTGATGGGTAGAGAGACGGATAGATAAATAAGGAAAATGTGCAAGGTAATGAAGAATGAAATACATATCTGCTAAATTAGGCCAGTCTAGATATATTTACATCTATCTCCGCTTTCCTTCTTGCTGATATCATTCTAACTGCATGTACTTTCAGCTCTCTTTGACCGTAGAAGAGGCTGCATTTTACAAATGTCTGCATGTTTCAAGTAATTTGTTAAATGGTTGGGATTTTCTCATGGTGACTTTTTTTTTTTTTTTAATTTACAAAACAATATCACATAATTTGTTTTATCATTTAAAGTAAGAGACAGATGATCTTTAAGGTCCCTTCCAACCCAAACCATTCTATGATTCTATGATTCTATGACATTTAAAAAAAAGTTTTACACATTGCTAGCTCCCAAATTAGCAAGGAAATTCAGCCCATTTCAGTAGAGAAGCTGGTGTGTTCTAGGTATATAACATAGTAGTCGTCCTGTTACGGGTATGCACTGCACGCTGGGTTTTGGATGTCTTTATTTTGGCTGTTACTATCTTTCATCTAAGATGCCACCCACTAAGACATGGTTAGCCTTTCTTGGAGTTGCTGTGTTGATGGCAAATATAGCACTCAGACATAGTGAACAAATCTTGTATTTGTTACTGTCGTTCTTTCATTTCATTTAGATGCATTCATATTAGTGAAGAAGGTGGTACCAAACTACTACGTATGTAATTGCACTCTATGCTCAAAGCATTCCTAAGGCAAAAATATTGTTCACAGATCAATAGTTTCCATTTTCTTTCCAAATGTAACGCCTTACCTAAATCAGTGTTTCTGTCCCTCATTTTTTTCTGCTGCAGAAATAAGAATGTGTTTTGCTCTTTCCACAGCTCCACTCTATATTCGAACTGGACGAATTAAAATTTTAAATCTCTAATTCCCAATCTCCCTCTCTCACAAATTCATCTAATTCTTCTCACACAGCTGTAAAACAGCAGATGTTAGAACTGAAGCTAATACAAACGTGGCAGGATTGCACAGTTAGGAACAACCAGAGGCTGTTTGGACGCCAGCATGTTTATACAGATTAATTGCAAAGAAAAGTGCATCGGATAGGGTATTTATCCAACTTCAGATGTCAGCATCCTCAGACTGTAGGTAAAACAGAATCACTAAGGAAATATCTCAAAAAAAAAAAAAGCCCTCAGCAAAAAGATAATTCAATTTTTTTTTCATATTAAGTAATAAGGCTTGCTGCTATGAATACTGCTATGAATACTGCTAGGCCAAAGTTTGTGGGACTCTGTGCTTTTCCTGTGCAGACCTGACTGTTTTCACAATTTAGTCAGTTAGTTACTCTGACCAAAATGTTGCAAAAAAATACAAAACAGAGGCAGAGAGGCAAAGTCAAGCCCGATCGTCAGATTTCATCATCCTCGTTATTAGCAGAGGTGAAGAGGCAAAGCCTAAATTTGCTGCAAATTTTAGAAGGAATGCAATCCTGTTAGTGGATCAAGACTTGTTTGAGCTGTGCTTTGAAGAAGGCATTTGCAATTTATTGTGTGATATGGATTTGCAACTGCGGAAATAATCTTTCAAAGTAAATTAGAAACTGGGGGTGGTAAAGAGTGACCAAAGGGCTGCAAGAGCAACTGGCACAGAGGCTGAAATAGGTCTCAGGGCATCCTATTCACAGCTTCTGAAAGTCATCGTGAATCCTGTTAAAAGTTAGTATAGGTGCATGTAAGGTACGGTTTTAATGTTTTTTCATGCAAACTTTTTTTTAATTGAAAAGAAACAAGTTTATTTTCAAGATCTCTGTCTTCAAACAGGTGAAAGTCAGGTGAAACTGGAAAACATGGATAACTAGTTAGAGCTGGCCTGACACACTGGGTAAGCAACATATCATAACATATGGCAAACTCACAGCAAGTATGTCTGTGCTCCAGTAAACCTGTCCTAGTGTAAATCCTTCATTGGGTGGGGATAATTCTTAATCTGATAAAAGCGCCTAAACCTTTGAAGGTCAAAAATTGCTAACGGAGACGTTGGGATCACACAGAGAAGGCAGTTGCTGTGATGTGCACATGTCAGCATGTTTTTAATTCTGCCTTGCCTAATTGGAACGAGGCTTTACGTCTTTACGAACACAAAAATAGCTGTGTTCCTCAGGCTCCTCTTGGCGTTAATGCAGGCAGGATTGGGAAGGGAGGGAGGAGACGCTTTTAAAGTTGAATGGTATTGAAGGTCCTAGAGTAAGCAAAAGCAAATTGGATGAAATCTCACATACAAAACAAGGAATTGTGTGTGTGTGCGGGACATCTGAAGTCCCAGCATATCTAAACCTAGTCATAACTGTTTCTTCCTGTATCTGGAAAAAACAGTCATGTACTGGGACACTGAAGTCTAGGAGGTCTTTTTTGTTCTCTTTTTTCATTCTAGCTTCCTGACTAGAAAAACAGGTTGTTACTACTTTCAGGTTTTGAACTATGCCAAGTTCAGGGTATGATGCTTTTACTATTATAAAGCCAACATGCAGTACAACCCCATGATTCTACATATCCCAAAATCATTAATTTCCTCCCTCGTGCAGGCCAGGTTATGCTTGCAGGCAAGACCACAGCTACCCGGCCGATGTGAATGAGAGGGGCAGGAGAGGAACTGCAGAACCACCACGGTGTCGGTGATACTATTGGTGAAGAAGTGTAACTTCAGGACAGTTCTCGAGCAACCGCTGCTCATTTTGCCCACATCCTTGGACCTCTTTGCAGGGGTTTTCCCCGCAGGTGCTTATAGAAAGACTGGGGCTCCCTGCAATGCGCTGCTCCCCCTGCGGTCCCCCGTCCCATGGGGCTGGTTGTTGTCTGACATTGGAATAACCACACTGTCCTGTGCTCCTTTTTTCATAGTTTTCAATGAATCAGCAAGTCAAAGCATCTTATTTTAAAATTTGAAGGAAATAATACATCCATTCTCCTAACTCTTGCATTCTCCTTTTTTCAAGGATTACAAAAAAGTAACACAAATTCAGCAGCACTTCATGCTCAGCAGTTTCACACGTTTTAATTGAGAAGCAAGGGCTGCCACTAGGCAGAATGAGACTGTAAATCCATGGCCCAAGTGCAGTGCAGAATTCATTATGAGAAGAGGGACAATAGCAGCCAAGAGACCTCGGTGGAAGTCTGTAAAGAGCCTAATGAAAAGCAAGTTGGCTGCATCTGTGGAGACAAACAGAAGGCTAAGGAGCCATTTATCCTTCCTTTAATGAAGAACTTTGTCAGGGTACAATTAGCCTTGGTTGGAAGGTGTGACTAACTAACTGCTCAGAGATTCAAAGAAATCTTACAAGAATAAAATAGATACTGATTCTCACAATCTCTAGAAAAAAGGAACTTCGCTTATGTTTTTTTCCCTGAAGGTTTTCAGCTCTGACAAAACTATGATTGCAAACTTTGAGCCTAGAGCTTGAAAGGACAAAACCTACAATAAAAAAAGGAGCTCATCCCAGGTTTGCAATCACGCAGTAAAACTCTCCTGGCATTGTCCAAAACAATCTGTTTATATCTGCTGACCAGTGATTTACTTTTGCTTCCTAACCTCATACGGTTGCGCCTCCCAAAGGCATCTTAGACATCTGACCTGAGGCTTTTGTTTCAGTGACTAAATATTTACAACGTTTCCAGTGCTAAGTAATTTCAAAGTCCTGCCAGGGATCTATCTTGGAACATATTTCTTCTGCAGTTATATGCTTTCATCCGGAAGTATTATGCATTCAGCGGTGTCTGATGTCATCCAGAGAAACCTGCTGGCAATTTCAGACCTCATGAGCTGTTATTTGCATGCTTGCATATGCCAGAAACTATGCCCTAATGGCCTTCGTGGTGCCTCTGGCTCTCCTCCCTTTCTGGGGTAAAACTTGCTTTGGGGTGGTTTTGCATTGGAACTTTTGTTGTTTCTTTGGGATGATCTGTTGATTGGTGTTGGTGTGGCATTTTCATTCTCACCTGGCTGTATGTTTTCTGTTAGAATAAGAAGTTTTGGTGGGGTTTTTTTGGTGTGTGCCAAAACCAAACCCAATGTTGTCGGTAGATCATCCAGATACGCTAAATCATCTGAACATCAACTAAAAAGTTAGAAATCCCTCACCTCTGCCTCTGTCCCACACACTATGCTTTGTCAATGATTTTCTCATCCACATACTGTACTGGGTGTCCTGTAATGTCACAGGGAAATGGAAATCAGGTGTTTCTAGAAGGAAATTCAGCCCTTAACATACTAATTTCATTACTAACCATACTCCTGAAAGCCAGCTAAAGCTGCAGGAGGAGCATGGAGAAGAAAGAACCTGCTGAGTAAAGGTGACTGAAGCCCCGGTGAACCCAAATAAAGCTCCAAAAGCCTTGGGTTACTCTCCCTTGGGCTCAGGGGCAGCCCCATGACCTGTGAGAGCCACCATGGCACTGTTCGGGGAGGCTCTCCTGGCAGCTCTGCCCTGCGGCTCTTCGCTGGAGCCCAGCTATATCCTCCTCACCTCTGCTCCAGGGCCATTCAGCTGCCAGTGATGATAGCAGTATTGATATATTCTTCATGGTGTTGTTTCAACTATGCTTTTTAATGCAACTCTCTCTGATGTCTCTCAGATCTTGTAGAAAAAGGGGAGTTTGCTATTTTGAAAGAGCTCTCATTATTGGAGCTGGTCACATTACTCACTATGATGAGTTAACTGACAGATTTAACACTTCTCTGTTCACAAATTGATCCTGATCCTGCTTTATACTGAGATATTTGTGACTTGGAAGGGTTAGACCAAGCATATTGGTGATTCTCTTTGATCCCTGGATTATTCATGAATTGATCATAGCGACCGTTCAAGTGCTTAATCAAAGCTGGATTTAATCAAAGCACTTCTCCTTTGTGGTTATACACTTAAAAAGTCACATCATGTTGCCTTATCACTGGAGGTATGACTGCAAGTGTTTCATCTGGCAGCGCTAGGAAGTGGCTTCCCTTTTTCTGGGTGGATCTCATGCATCAGAACTGAAAGAAAAGATAATGCTTTTGTCACGAGGAGAGCTTCAGCTTCTGCAGCAGCAGGTATTGTTATAAAAACCTGTTGTTAAAAAACAACTTACTTCTGTTTCAACAAAAGATGAATGACAGAATAATTCCTTCATGTTAGTAGTCATGAGTAAAAGCCTAAAATTTGCTTTTTTAAAATATTTATATGCACCACATTTTCAGTTGTTGAAGCATATATAAGCAGTGAATAATGAGAGGGCAGATACAGGCTAATCAGATTCTTGTTCAGTGAACAGTCTCCCAAGCTGTCTTTTTCATTATTTGATCAGTTCTGCTCAGCACAGTGTATGTGACTCCTCACATAGTGAAATCCCTGCCAGAGTGATGACTGAATAAATGGGAGCTAAAAGGAGGTCAGTAGCTGATGACTTAATGAGCGCAGATGACAACATAGGTGAGGATGTGCCATCAAGCCTGAAGAACCTTCACATCTCACACCCTGATGGTTGAAACTTTCTGCAGCCTCCTTTGGCACAGTGCCTGCCTCTCAGGCTGCCCTGCCTGGCAGAGCCCCATGTGTGGGCACACAGGGACATTTCTGTCTGTGTTCTGTGTGGCCAGCTGTGTATATATGCAAATACGGGATGTATACGTGTGCTCTGTGTGTGTGCGCCTACTGTGAATATATGTTCAGCCCATATTCAGCAACTCCTTGACATGTGGAACATGAGAAACACACAGCAAGTAGTGCCATGTGCCAAATAAACCATTAATATCTTCCTATTAATCATTCAAGAACAGGTCCTTAGACAAAATCCCATTTATTCAAATGACCTATCACATTAAGTAACATGCTGTCGTGTAACAGTAATGTACAGAGAAACTAATGTCTCCTGTGTGTTCTCCTACAGCTACAGCTGAGTCACTGAGGAAAGCAGGCATCTAGCATATCTTCATTTACATGTCTTACAGTTGGCACCTCATCCTTCTCGATTCTCTGCTGAAGTACTTCAGATGAAGTCAGAATGAGTGTGACAGGACATTTTAAGAGAACAGAATGACACCTTATTTGGAATACAGGGGTAGTTATTTGAGTCTTTTTCTGCCACTTAGAAATCAACATTTACAACCCTCAGACTTGAGCCACTGAAAATACACTGAATATTTTAGAAAGCTTTCAGTGCCATTCCCAATTGCAACAGCGCCTGAGGTTTCATAATCAGATTGGCCTCCAAATCCTTGAAGTAGCATCTCTTGTGAGGAGTACCTAAATTACTGGCAATGGGGAGGAGCCTGGCAAGGCAGAGAGACAAGTATTTCTGCAGGGCGTTCAGACGTGAAGACCAGAGCGGCCTCCTGCAGATGATTGTTCCTCTCCACTGATCATACATGAAGCACAAAGCAATATTGCTACTGACCTTAATGTTTCAAGGGCATTGAAGAACTTGAGATGAGATGTGCCAGGTTTTATTTGTGTGGGTTATGCAGAAGAGTTTGAGCTCCCCTGATGCACAAGTGTACAATTACATTTTCTCTGTTACCAGTGCATGACCTGGGATCACAGATGGACCATTCTAACAGCAGGACAAGGGGGACATTGGTGGGACTTAAAGAAAACAGACTGGCACAGATCTGACTTTCAGACTTGAGAAATGTTGCTCTAAGTCATGGTCCCACATAGTCATCTTGGCCCCATACCAATACTTAGATGAGATCCAGGTATTTTACATTCACACCCACCTGTTTTGGAGCACACATGCTACAGGAAAATATTCTTTTCCCTGTAGTCTTTTCCTATTCCCTTAGAAATACGTGTCCGCAGTTAACAGCCATTCAGTGTGAGCTGAACAGCATCCTGTGCTCTAATGACCCAGTAATCTTAAAAACAGATTTGCACTGGCCAGTGTTTAGGTACCTTGCCAAATACCATGGAGACAATTGCAAAGGATCTAGCTGCACTACACCTGCGCTGAAATTAAAAAAAAATTTAAAAAAAGCAACAAACCAAAAAAACCCAAAATACCCAAAACTGAACCAGCAAATATATTTCTAAAATATTTTTAGAATTTGCACATCTGAAACACTAGATGATGGCTTTGTGATCCAGGTGACCTTTTGACATTTATTTCATAAAACGCTTCAAAACTGAGATAGAAACAATACCTGAAAAATTAACACTGGAAGGCAAAAGCTCCATGTATCAAAATCCTAACAAAAATGGGGTTTTTCAATTCAAATTATTTCACACAAAAATTGCTGTCTTCAGAAGGGAAATCCCCCTCAGCGCACCTTTTGCCCCTGGAATGTAAAATAAGCAGAACTGTGGAGACCCCAAGCAATGGAAGAGGAATAACGTAAAAAGAAAAGCCTTTTATTTATTAATTGTACCAAGAGTTTTCTTTCCAAGCTTCCCCCAAGTTAAGCAGTTATGAGTCATGTGCAGACGGTTCCGAAGGGACACATTTACAGCTGCATCTACCTCTCACACAAAGTTGTCTCCACTTGCATTTCCTACCTAGCCGCCACCAGCAGCAAGGACTCTGTGTGTGGGAGGGAATCCCACGTGGATGCCCAAGACAAAAATAGAGAGAGAAAAACAGACTAGTTTTTCTGCACCAATTTATGGCAGTTCAGCTCTATATCCTGAACAACTACCGTCATTTCCCTCCTGCCATGACTTTTAATCACTAAAGAATTTTCAGGACACAGGTTTTACAGTGCCTTGTGTATGCCAGCTGTACATTTCCTTAACTGATACCATTTCAGTTTCCTGCTTTCTCGGGCAGACGCTTTGCACGGGTTCTCACAACAGCCAAGGGCACAAAGCCTCTGTTGTTGTTCAGGTGGTCTTGCTCTGACGGAAAGTTCCCAAGTGGAAGTCAGTAATGTAGTAATATTAGAAACATAATTCACATTCCCTTTCAGTCTGGTTCAGCTGGAAGTGCAGAGCTTGTTCTAGTGGGATCTGCAGGCATCTCAGGTGCAGGTTTGCCCCAGCAGTTACCTGGCCTGCACACATGCAGCCCTTTAGATGCGTGGGAACAGTGGGTAGGAGCTACTTAGACAATAGGGGTATGAAATAACAGTAGAAACACTTTCCCAGAAGAACACACAGTTTTTGTGTTATTTAGAAGGCTCCTGAGAAATGGCCATAGGTGTATGTCTATGCAAAAAGAGAAAAGCTATTATCTTAAATTTCCTCCATAACATCTAAGTATTTCTACTAGTAGCTGTCTCCTGGTTGGCAATTATCTGCATGCAACAATGCAAAATGGTTCATGGCATTTCACTTGCCACCTGCTAAGTGGAGATGCTTGGGCCATCCTGGTTCATAGCGAGTTCCGGTCACGCTGAACCTCATAGGATACTCAGAGTAAGGAAGTATTGACCAGAATAAAGGGGGGCAAAATCAAACCTATGAAGTGACCATACAGTTTAATTAGAAGGGCTAAATTCACTCCTAAAATATTTTTCTGCTAAGCTTCTCCGTACACTTTCCCTGTGTATAGATTGGAGACAATTTATGCATCACGCCCATTGATTTGCTTCTCCTGTAGCATCTCAGTTTCCTCCCTAAGCACCTTTCCCCAGGTTAATACGTAATAGCTGTTGGGTGGTTTATTCTCCTTTTCTTGTGCTGCTCTTGCTTTTCCATTCTTGTACCTTCAGTCACATCTTGCAGAGCAGCAGGGCTTGCTGCTCTGTGAGAGGCAGTTTCCCATGGCAAATGTAGCTCTCCTAGCTCATTGGGAGCAAGGTACTCACTGGTGGAGTCAAATGCCTTTCTCAAAAACTGAAGGTACGTAAGAGCATGGAGAAAGAACTTAAAAAACATAATTCAAAGAATCTAACTGGTTACACATCAATTATTTAAGTCAATTAAAATAATGGGAATCCAACACTAACAACAGAAGAGGAAGCATGTCCTAAAATACTTCCAAACTGATTTCCTTCCTCCTATTTTTGTTTTGTTGAACTATATTTATCTGTAATACAGGAGGTTCATTCTTCCCTTTGGTTATTTAAGAAGGACAAATAGACTTCCACCTTGATAACCTATCAACTCAGACAGAGCAATACATCATCTTTTATAGAAGGGCAAATAGAATACTTGAAAATTTACCAAATCAATACTGAAGATCAAAATTCTGCTTTCAGGCAATAGAATACAAACTCCTTTCATAATATGAAGAGACATACTGTACTGCACCCTTGATTTTTGAGTAAATCTTTCATTGGTCTCATTGAGAACAGTCCCTGGCTTACAAGTGGACTGAATACCTATGCAAAACGGGTGAACGACAGGAGGTTTAAAGTGTGCGAATAAACCCAGCCTCATGTGCTAGTGTCTTCTATGGCAAGAATGCAACTAGTCTGTCTCGCCGTCATGCAAGATCACGTATGAACTAAATACTATGATTACAACCATTTAAATTTAGTACATTTGGAAATAGATACATAGTTAGCTAGGCCATCAGCTCAGTTGTCATCATGAATAGGATGTTATGAATCATTTTCCCATTTGGATTTAAGAAATACAATCTTTTTTACTCAGATGATGTGTGAGGGTCAAATATATTTTGGAGAACGGTTTGAAAAATAGAGAAGGATGGACCAACTTTCTCTTTGTTTCAGACAGAATGGTGTATTAATTTTACTTGGGTTTTTTTTCTTGTCTTTTTTTCCTTTCTTTTTAAAAAGCCCAAGTAAACCCCCTGATTTGTTTAAAAAAAAAAAAAAAGATTCTGGTTTGGAAGCTGAAATATGCCTCCATGCACTGAGGAAGCATAGATGAGCCTTTGTAGTATAAATGATCTCTTAAGCATCTTGACTTTTGTGCCAGATCTCAAAATATTTATTATCCAAAGCAGGAACAATTTCTTCCCCGAACAGGAGCACTGAGAGAAAGAAAAGGACTCACACCCAACCTATGCATGTTATCAAGCACCATTTGAGTTCATAGAGTGAAAAGAATTTCTATAATTTTTTACTTGTACTATGTTGATATCCAAAGGACTTGAGAAGATGAATATAGCAACAGAAGATGGAAAGAGAACTCTCAGCACACTGCTCCTTTGTATGCTTTAACTATGGAATCTCAAAAGGACTGCTTCTTATTGAAAATGAGCTGCTGCAGTTATCGTGTGATGTAGTTTTCCCAGAAAATACAAGAAGTGAGAACAAACAGAACAATGAGAATAACACTAGTCATAATTTTTCTCGGCCAGGTGCAATTACATTAACAATTGAACTTTTCTAGGGAAGACAAGGACTAAAACCTTGAAACACTGGAAGCCTGAACCAGTGTTTTTAACTAATAGCATATAATTAATTTTAAACATAGTTACCACATCAAGATCTATGCTGTTTGTTGTGCAAGTCTAAGAGATTTCTTATCAAGCAGTACATAATACTGTCTTAGTGAAAGGTAGGAATGAGTATCTGGTGTTTATTACCCCTATTATCTTTGCTGAAAGCTGGTATTCAAGCAACTGGTGTTCTTTCCAACTTTGCCTGACAGTTATCTGTTCCCTATGTTCATCTTTCAGACTGCAAACCCATTTCAACAAAGGTTCAAGCATTAATCTCACAGCAATCAAGGGTTTCCTAGGCAACTTCCCTAACCCTAAAAGCATATGGCACCTTAACATGGGCTAAGAGATATACCAGTGGCAGAGGATGCCCTGACAAGGGAAAAGTGGGCTGCAGTGAGAGAGCTCCCCTGTACCAACAGCAGCATCACCATGACTCACGGACCTGACAGCATCCCCAGCCCCAAAGCAGCAGCTGCAATTCTACATGGATGTCATAATCCAGAAAATCTTATCAAGCCATCATTATGATCCTGGTTAGTGGCATCTGGGCTAGGTGGCTTACATTTTCAGCCTTATTCATTGTGTATCTTATAAGTCTGGTAAAAGTAAAAGCAAGCGAAAACAGAGTCATACTGGGAAATATCATCTAGAGCTAAGACAGAAGTCAGAGTCAGGACTTGGCATTTGACAAGAAATAATTATACAGGCAGCTCCTTACATTTTAACTTGGATATATTTTAAAAGTCTTGCTTAAATACAGGAGGTTAAACCATGCTTTCCAGTGCATCCAGGAAGGTAACCAACCCAGGCTCCAGCATAGCAAGGAATCGCTACTGTTCCCCTTGGTACAGCAAGGGCAGCAGCATGGTAGTGAGAAGCTGAAAAATATCAGAGGATTATCTTTAAAAAGCACTGAAGCTTTCTGAAGTCTGAAAATGTTGAATAATTAGGTTTCTTTCCAAAGCAAGGGTAAAAGCCCTTTCTGTGGTCTTGTCTTGTTATATGACATCGTTGGTTTTGCTATGGTAAGGAAACTAAACTTTTAAAACCAAAAACTGTCTGCTGGCAAAATGTCATGTCAGTCGGAAATGTAACCCTCCTGCTTTGGGCGAATGCAAGACATTCAAGCCTCCACAGAAACGTCCATCAACAGCTGCAAGCCCAGTGGTGCTATGGGCAGTGAGCAGCCTTGTGTGGAAACAGTACTGACCGTCCGTGTGTAGTGAGGTGGATAAACCTGAAGGATCATTAGCTGGATCAAGCAGGTAGGTATTTTTCTGCTTTAATCTCAGTAGATTCATTGTCTCCATGTTCTGCTCTGGGAGCAGATGCAAAATTGTGACGAACCACCATTTCCAGCCACAGGCTTTGAACAGCCCTTTTCCAAACATATCTGACACTTTTCATAAATGAGCGACTATAGAGCGTGTTTATAAATCGCTGTATTGTACATTTTTGTATTTCTCTTGCGTCCGTCCTGAGCATTAGGGTCCCCAGCAGCTGGCAACAGAAGGAGCTGACCCAGGCAGCTCTCAAGGAAGCCAGAAAGTTCTACATATTCATCACGCTCAGGGTAAGGGTCTGGCATCTGCAGTCCCAGTTTTAGGCAGATGAAGTTCACAAACTACAGAAAAAGATAACCAATCTCCACTCCTCACAATGTCTCTCAAGAATTGGTCCTCCTAAGGTTTCTTTCCCTTTTTCTTGTCTGTGTACTCTTCAGTTCCTTCCCTCTCTTTTTATTCCATCGTGAATCCTTTTTCCCCACTTGCTCTGTGTCTATATTTCTAACTCAGACTTGCCAATAAAGATCACGGTGTACATCTGTGTGTACTGTACATGCAAGAGCATGTGCAGAAGTGGGGCAGCAAGAGGGGACAGGGGGTTAGTCAGGGACTTCCAGCCGCACTCTTAAAAATTTTCCTTTGCTCACACCACGGCTGCCAACAGGCTCTCTGAAAACCACATCCCTCATACATAATTAAACAGGCGTGCTAATGACATTTTAAAGTAACAGCAATTGACATTTTTCCCACTTTGGAATCTGACAGGCAAGTCTGGACTTCAGTAACCTTTTGCAGTTTAATAGCGGTTTCATGATTTAGGAGGGCTGATAAAAAGGCAAGAATCTCCTTTCCATGTAAATTCTGCATGCCAAAACAAGTTGAACAATAAATCCAGGTAGACCGTTTCGTGTGGTCAGGTATAGGTGAAGACATATTCTCACTGATCTTCATTAAAGTGACACAGGAAGGGCAGGTTAGGTCATTTTATAACAGGGTACCAAAATATTTCTGCAAGGTGACCTTTGAAGAACATAAAGTATGAAGAGTAAAAATTTTGAGAAAAAAAATTGAATTCCTCTGTGAATTAATACATCAAAAAGAGAAAATATTCAGTTGGACCAAACCAGATTTCTTCTATAAAAATAATCTCCAAATACATTATTTAGGTGAGCCTTGATGACTTGCTTGCTGGGGGGCGATCTGGCCAGGCGCAGAGCATTTCCTAGGGCGGATCGTCACTGAGTGCCCACTGGCGTTGCGGGATATGTCGTTCAAGAGCAGAGCCGAGTGGGCTGTGCATCACCTTGGGATTTGCTCTCAGCCTTACGTAGCGAGCAGGGCTGTCGAGCACCACAGAGTATGTTGGCTCACCAAAGAAGGTTGACAGGCCCCGCAACCTTCTGTATTGTGTAACAAGGGCTGTAATTGCTTTTTGCCTTCGTTTTTGTGCACTGCTGTCTCTCTAGCTAGGACTTTTTGTAGGCTGAGATAAATGGGAGAGCTACCTTTGGGATTCAAAGGAATGTGTATCTCCTGTTCATGGCCTACTGACGATGCAACACCATGTACTGAGCTGCTTCCCTGCTGGGGGAGGCTCCTGATATCTAAATACTTCCATTTTGGCACCCAGTGTTTGCACAGAGCTCAGACATCTCATAAAAATTTCAATTTCACAGAAAATCTGAAAAATTCCTACTTTTCACACAGGACTGCTACAAAATAGAGTAAGCACCGATATGTTTTGCCTGTGAATGTTGATGCTGTGATCATCTGCAAAGCAACATGAACGAGTAGTCTGGGAACACACAAATCCAATAGCGGGTTTAACTCTACTGCCCCTTTGTTTAATGCACTCCATTAGTTTAGATTGTCAGAGCTCTGAACTGTCCATCAAAAAGAAAGAAACATATTGAGACATAGCATTTCTCTATTGCTTTCTTATCACCTCTTTAGGCTTTGGGCAGTTTTCACAGTTCTCTTAATTTTAGTTACACTGTTGATCTTATTTGAGTTATTAAATTCCTCAGGCTGTGAAACTTAGTACCTTCATTTTTAATACATTAAAAAAAGAGAGAAATGACTGGCCAGACCCCTTTCTGTAGTCTCTCCTAACTCCAAAATTGAGCCTAGTCATCAGTTAAACACGAAAGTGCTATGCAGCCTATTCCTTCTTGTAAGGTATTTATTATACCCATTTAGGCCAAGCACAAACCAGTTAAAAACTGGCAATGGAAGAACTCTACCTGCAGGTTCCATTTGTGTAATATTAGTGCTTTTCCTTCCATCAACTATGAAAACAGGTTGGAAAGCAGATACTGTAATGCAATCAGATCAGGCTTGTGCAACCAGAACTCAGCAGGGAAAAAAACATGTGAAAAAAAGGTTTTGTTAAATAAAGCCGCATTAACTGTTACGGTTTGTGTTGTCAAAGGACTCTAAGGGAGATACTTTCAATGGGAGTGTGGCACTTTTAGCTTACCGCTTTGAAATTTCCTGACTAAATGAGTACCACAATCAACTCTATGCAAGGGGAAGGTCTGTACAGGTTGGATTGCAGTGCTTTTTGCACTGCAGTAATATTTCTCATTTCCTTCTGAATTCATTCATGTTGTGCTGGGTAAATCTGGTGGCCTTGTCTGAAATCCAGTACGCTATAATTTATATAAGCTCCTTAACTATACAGCTGCTCACAGTACAGTAGGTGCCCATTTTGCTGTGTAATTCTTTTCTTCTCACCTGATTCAGTTCACATATACCATTCATTACAGGCTAATAAACCTGGATTGATCTACTTGGCAGTTTTAGCTGAACTGCTTCCTACCCTGAAGAGATGCCCATCTGAGAGAAATGTTTACTACCCAGAACTTGAGGGGTTTATTTAAAACTGATGTAGAAATAACCCCCGGGGGCGTGCCCCGTCTTCAGATCAGTTACTGACGGTGCCTCAGATGTGTCTCCTCCCATAGATTCCAGTCTTTTCTGGGGGAGTGGGACACAAAGTTCTAGTGCTTAGTCATTTCCTGATCATGTGCAAATTATTTCTACTATCCCATAAGTCAGATTTTGTAATGAGAAACCCAAAGTGCCTTTTGTCTGGAACAGGTTGCATGTAAAAAGAAATCTTGTTTCTCTACCCTATTAGCAAGCTGTTGATGGATGGTCGCTGTCTCCAGCGTACCTATAGCCACAGCTCCAAATAGGAAGTGTCCTCATACTTCTCTCTCGCCACGACTTTTTGAGCTCCTCACTTTACAGTTATGGATTACTTTCAAATGGCTCTTTTCTCTGCTTTGTGCTGTCACAGCTGTGACTTTCCCTGCTTCAGTATAGTAACTGTGTAACCTAAACCTACTAGTGCCATTCCTGTTTTGCTTCTGTTCTGTTTAGACAGTTCTTTAATTTTCTTACCCTTCTTTTATCATTTATTTTTTACATACAGATGTAGATGAGGAGAAGACATAGGGGCACACAGGATAAAGTATCGAGAAAGAACATGAGGGAGAGAGAAGTAGTCTTTCCTTAAATGAAAAGGGGGGAAGTTCCACAGCCTCTGGGAGACTGTGGCATTTGCATTACAAAATAACAACTGCCTTTCCCCTTCTATTTGGAAACATATCCAGAGCTTTTTTCTACCCTGGGCAGATGCCTATTTTACCCCTATAATCTGTGGACTTTGTACTGGGTGGACGCTTCCAGCAGGAAGACTAATGTTGGATGCAGAAGTGAAACATCTCTTCTTTCCATTAGATTGCTATCAGTCTTAGAACTAGGCTATTAAACTGTAAGGAGATAGAGAGAAAAAAAAAAAAAAGTAAAGTCTGGGACCTGTGCAGAATTGTTTTAAGGATCTTGCAATGACTGCACTTCTAGCAACTAGCACCAGAAGCATTAATTTATCCCTAAAGGTTGATTTCTTTCCTGAATGTGATTTGCAGCCTGACTAACAAGGAGTTGCTGTATTTTATGCTGCAACTAGAAGTTTATGCTGCATCCTATAAAGAAGACAAATGCCTAACGTTTTTGCCATGCTACGCATGAAGAGGGCAAAAAGCTTTGCATATGTTTGCATTCTAAGAGGAAACAGAGAAGTTTCAAGTCTTCCAGAACCACATCCTCGGACATAGCATCCATTTTCAGCATGTGCCTCTGGAAAAGACAAGGAAAATAGCCCAACACTTTTATATCTGTACTTATTTCCTCTGGAGTATTTCATGCAATTCTAGCTAATGTTCTGTTCTATCAATGTGAAAGACTGAAAGTCTATTATTTCCCATAAATGCCAGCCAACTGAAATTTATCTTCTAAAATTCTCACAAATTACTTTAAATGCTGGAATGGCCATGAAAGTGGTCTTTTAGTGAATTTCATACAGCATGAACCTATTCAGCAACTTGTTCATGAGTGTGATATGTTTCACTATTTGCAAAGCCAATCTCTTTGATATGTGAGGCAGCCAGGTAGGCAGCTGTCTGCATTTCTCTGGCTGTTTTCTTGGGGATGAGCTTAGAACATACTCCATTGATTCTGAATCTAAGAATCTTTAATGTGGTGCATGCTTAATCACCAGTGCATGCTAAATCTCACATTTACAGCATCACAATCACCGGATGATATAAGATATGCCACTAGACTGGAAGTTTGTATAAAGTAATCTTCTCTGTCTTCTTTATCGCTACTTTTGGTACATTTTTGACTTCCACACATCATTTATTCTTTTCTTTTACAATTCCCAGATTCCTCTTCTGGAGTTCCAGACACATCACTCTCACCACTTTCCCTCATCTACAGTGTGCTGGTCATTTAAATCATGTGGAAAGTGGAGGTGAAACACTACTACCTGGTTTTGATTGCATGTACTATTCTATCACAATGATTTTGTTCAATTACATATTGGTTTGCAAAAATTAATTTCTCCATCTCATATTTGTTAGTCATTTTTTCCCAGACAAAGACCATAGTGGTCCACATGCTTGCCACCTTCACATAAACAGCTGTGGCATGTTATACCTGACTTTGCATATGATGGCTACCCACAGGGGCTGGACCATGCTGAAGAACGGGTTGCACTGATGGGAGCCCAGTCCAAGCTTTCTGCAACATCATACTGTGTATCAGTGAGGTCTGGTGCATAGAATGGCTACGGAATCAAAGAGGGTTTTTCCTATGGCCATTATGGTTGGTTCTTCCATCTCCAGAAAGGTATAATAGCAACAGCAGCCTTCAGAGAAAAGTAGAAAGAATGGTGACAGGTACAGGTACATTTTCCACGTGAGGAATTACTAAATGAACTGAATCTCTTCAGCCTGGAGAAAGAGGATATGACAGGCCTGTGAAATGGCAGAGAAGAGCACTCCACTGTCCATTGTCTGCTCCAACACCAGAGCTGGAGGACCTCATGTGGTGCTAGGAGGAGGCAGGTCTCTGATGAACAGAGGAAGGCTATTCTTCACCCAAGGGAACACAGCGAAACTGTGGATCTCCTTGTTCCTGGAAACGGAAAGTGTTTAAAATTTGCACAGGTCTGTGGGTGACTTCTTGGTAAAGGATTCCACTGAGGGCTCTGAATATGCAAACCCCACATCTTCCTAATGGGAGTTTTTATGATGCTGACAGCTGGAGTCTGGGAGAGTACTTGGAGAAACACATGCTGTCCTGTTTTCTCCAGGAACCCACTTTAGTCCACTGTCAAAAGGGGTGCTGGAGTTAACGATCCATAGTAACCTTAAATATACTGGGGATTTTTTCCCTTGCTAATCCCCTTATGATGGGGAGTACCTAGAACCAGTTCACAGAGGGAGAAAGATGTTCATACTTTCCAAATCTCAGGAAAAAAAAAAACCAAAACACCACAAACAAACAAACAAACCAACAACTGGGAGAAGTTCTAACTAGAACTTCTAGAACACATCTAATAGTGTTTTCCTTTTTCAGTCCTCCTAAGGAAATGTACAGTCCCCATCTGGACTGATTTGTACACATGAAGTCTCTCATGACAATAGGCAGAGTCTGAATTCAGGCAATTATAACTGTCTTTACACCTTTGCTATAAAGATGGCAAGATACTGTAACCTGGATTGGTCTGTCCTGCTGCATCACAAAAATCCACTAACCACATATATGCACCTACAGCATCTGAAAATATCATCCTGAGCTAGTGGAAAATTTACTTTTTTTTCCTTTTACTACTGTCTTCCCTTTCAGGAGGGAGAAAGCAAACAACACCAAGACAATGTATTCGGCAAGAAATAACCTGCTTTGAAAATTCTCACTGATCTACCTGCAGTTTGGAAATGGTTAAAAATAGAATATGAATTGTAGCAATAACAACACAACCACCAGTGAGTACATTTATGAATGTACTAATTATATTTTCAGCTTAGACAATCTGTATTTTATACACTATCATTTTGTGTCTAAGAAAAGAATGCTCTCATATTTTCTAGATAGATTGTGGAAGGTTGCTCTAGGGGTTTTGTGACAGCCACGTATGAAGGTTCAGAAGGTGTTTATATTTCTGTATTTTTAAGTGGTTGTCTGTGCTTTTGATTTGTTGACTGGATAACAACATTGATAAGGGGAAGGGGGGGGATGTTTCAGGGAACCAGTAGGTGTTAACAATGACACACCTTAAAAAAATACGCATAATTGCAACTATAACCTTTTCCTGGAATGCTGTAATAGGTATTTCCCTTCTTCACAGAAGCATTGTGAGAATTCAGATTTTTTTCTTTGTATAACACATGAAAGGTGAAGAATGCCAAGGAAGTGTGTTTTATTAGTATTCCTATTCATTTTGTAACTTGCAGCAGGAGTTTATCTTGGCACATCCTTGTTAAAAATGATAAGTAATGTCATTAACACTCTGGTCCTACATGAATAAGCCACTGTATAGATCACCCCATAGAAATAAAATGCTGTAGCAATTGATCTAGTTGAATGGACAAGGAAAGGCTAATTTCTTTTGAATGTTTTATAATTCATTTCAAACCTTCTAACTGGTCATAAAGTCATTTCAACATGGAGACAACTGCCAATGAAGGCACTTATTACAGTGTTCCTGTTTATAAATAGAACTAAATGTTAGTTGATTTTGCCCTTTAGACTCTGTTTTCTCCCCCCGTTCCCCTATTGCTTTCAGGCAAGTGCCTGGAATCACTATAAATCAGGTTATGAAAAAGCCTTCTTCTGAGAACATTAAAGCTGTTTTAAAGTTGAAATGCATGGAAGCAAGAACAAACAAAATTGTTGTTATTTCTGTTATTGTTAGGGAAATCTCAGCTTCTGTCTGCTGTAATGAAAACAAATGCTGGTTTGGGGAATATTTTTTCAAATTTCACCTCTATATAAAAAGCAAACATCACCATATTTAAGGAAAAACTCACTAAGCTAAGCCACTAAACTAAGTGGAATTACATTAGTAATACATATGGCCCGTTAGGTCAAATTCTGTTTTGTTTTATACCAGTGAAAACTGGAGCAATCCCAGTGACTGGGGAAAAAAAAAAAAAAAACCCAAAACCAAAACCCACCAACCTAAATTACTAAAGGTGTAAAAGAAAGGCAGAAGGGGCCTCTCCACAGAGACAAAATTTTTAATTACATGTTTTCTGGCACGATGACATTATGACAACATAATCTCATGGTAGCAAAACATTCAAGATTAATAAAAAAATAGAAAATCTGCAATATTTATTAGAACCGTATACTTTCCACATGTGGAGAAACGTTTCCACAGTTTAGCAAGGTGAAATTCATGTTGGGAAAGTCTTTGCAAACTCAGAAAAACAGAGCTGAATCAAAGCTAGAAGAAGGAAATCAGAGTAAGAAAATATTTTTTTGCAGGGAAGACATTTTAATCATAATTTATTACCTTGTTTGTTTCCTTTTCACTCAATATTCCAACGGAAAACAGGGACTATCCAAGTAGCTTTGTATCATCTGGTAGCACTTTGATTTCAAAAAGAAGATACTATGGATATGGGCATGATACCTATATTTTTACAAGTATAAAAAAATATAGTTTGATAAAAACTACTACTTTTCTTACTGCTTTTATCCCTGGTGAAGTTATCATGTCAATGATAAAGATTACAGGCACAATATGTAATGCATTGGTCTCTTCACATTACACAGCAAATAAGGGAAGTCGTATTGGAGAGGTTGCTATGTGCTCTGTTGCAGACCAGAGTTCTCTCCTGCACCTCCTTTGCTTTCACTCCACTATCAACAGAACTTCAAAAGCCTCTTTATAACTCAGGGATGGTAGCCCACCCTCCTGGGTCTGCCAGCTGTGTTTGCCACAAGCAGATGTTCTGTTCCTGAAGCTCTTCCTGCTTATGCTCCATCGGTTGCAGCGTCTGTGCACTCCTGTCTTGGTAGCAGGTGTCTCCTGTCCCAGCAAGTTGGCCCAAGCTCCCGTATCTGCTTCGGTTTTTTATCTCTTGTTGGCCTGAGACACCATTCAAATTCTACTGCAATCTCTGTGACAACTACTCAGAAAAGAGTTGGGATTTTTTTGTTGATGATGTTGTTGTTGTTATTTTGGTCTTTTGGTTTTTAATTTTTTAGTTTATTTTAATTTACTTTTAAAAAGTATTATCTTTTTAAAGAGCTCTGTCAGTCCGTCTGGAATGAAAAATTAAGTTGTAACCTAAAAATCCCTGAAAATAGATGCCTGGTGATAGTTCACTGGTTTCTTTAACCTGCCCAGAATATAGCCCAGTATCCTTGAGATTTTAAAGTATAGAACATCCTGTTCTTTAGCTTGGTGTTTTCTGCAGCCTGTTTCATCTCCTCCCATTTGTCCAGAGCGATGTGTAGTCTTCAGTAAGGCCAAAAAAATTCAGTAAAATCTGCTGTCTCTTCTTAGAGCATTTTGCAACAACACCCCTTTGTTAGAGGACTATTCCAAAGCTATAACAAATTGCAAAGAACCTTGGCATGTTCAGGCATAATAACCTTTTAATAAATGTATATTTTTCTAACATTCAATTAACATGTCATATACTCTTGTGCATTTCCTCTTCCATTACTGTTGATGTTCACCACAGAGCTATATTAATCTTCCATTTGTTTATTCAGCTCATTCATCTTTATCAACTATTTTAGGTATTCAAGAACCTGAAAGTGTTCAAGATATCGTTATAAAAATGTAACACGTTAAAGTTCTATAGTATTTTCGTGCCAAAGTCTGAAAGGTACTTTGTAAACAGTAATGAGTTTCTGAGCCTACCAAAATCCCAATGGCCAGGGCAAGTTTACTCCTATTTAATACATGGATTTAAAAGGTTAAAGTCTTGTCCTAAAGTCAAATATTCACTTTCAGTGCCAGCAGTCAACACCAGCTTTCCTGATTTACGGCCATCTGGAGTGTTTTAAGAATTTTCCAATGTAATGTTACAATCCATTGTTGTGCATGCAGTTGAGATCAATTATGGGAAAATCTCTGCATGTTCAGAAGATTGAGGCTCCATTAAAAAGACTCATGAAGGGTCTTATCTTGAATAGAACTATTTATACCAGGTCAGGACCTGACACCAGTTCCATATCCAAACTGATGTGACCTTTCCAAATTTCAAACTGAGTTGGACTCAGTTATCCTGTCCTCTAGGACTGAAGTTGGCAGAAATGTCAGTAGAATAATCAGACATATTTCTTTGGCAGAGTAGTAGCAGCTTTGGGCCTTTGGCATTTGAAGTGTGTACAGAGTTTGTGATGGGTCAGCAATGAACAGGAGATTGTACCTATCCTGGCATAGCTGGGGAGTCAGTCTGCAAAAGAAAAGAAGACTGCAATATTTGTAAATTCTCCATGAGATAACCCTAATTTGGAGGGTACCCTGAAGGCATCCTGGAACATGGGGAAGAGTATTTTCTTTAAGAAATTAACATGAGTTTTTAGCTAATATTGGGGCATCTGTTTAAGAATGTTATCATGACCACATCAAAGCCAAAGGAAGACATGACTCTTCTTGAAGGAGTAACATCTAAATGAAACTCATTTATATTTTCATGATGATGCAGATCTATTGGCATCATACAGTCCAAAAATGGTAGTTTTCACACACTGTTTGTCTGAACAGGTAGTCACCTACACACACTCGATACATGAGAATCACAGCCTGCCCTGTGCGTGTGATTTCCAGACGCCCGAGAGGGCACTGCCCACTGCAGCACAGGGTGCATTTCCTGCTAGAAGCAGGGGTTCATATTGCTGAGGTGGATGAATCCATGTGTAGGTAAAGCATAGTATTTGATGTCCTCAAAATCATGCCGTATAAATCAGCTTACCGTCACTGAGGGAACCTGACCAGGCATCCCTTGGAGAAGTGCTGTAACCCAAAGATGGTTGCAAAAGGGAAGCAGGGGATAAAGCTGTGAATTAATAATCTTTATAGAGATATAACAGAGTTTGTCAAAAAATATTTTCTGTTTCATGGCATTCTGTAACTGGAAATATACTGATTTGGCCACATTAGTCTGAATTCAAGATGATTTTCACACCTTCCAAACAACGGCTGAAATGTTATTTTCTGTCCAACTCTTCCACTCCAGCCTGCAACTTAGACGAACCAAACAACTATGTGACCGTTTATAAACCTTCCTGTCATAATGTTAATTCACAAGCACGTGCACACACATGTAGATTCATTCTGAAAGGTTTGACAGCATACCATGTGCTGAATCACAGAAACATACTCAGCTCTGCCTTATGTGTTAAATATAGAGCAGACATATCTCAGTTATGAGTACTTTGTAAGGGTGGTCTTAACTGTGTGTATAAAGTTATTTTTCTTGCTGAAAAAAAAAACCCCAATTAAAAATATCAAACAATGAAATCCGCATGTGCAGGCAGGGACTGAGGAGTACCAAAATCGTGTCCAGAATTCCAGAATCAAAGTCTCTGAATTCTCATCTGGAAAATTGTATGGAATTTAACCAGTCTGACCTAGAAATATAACAGGTCTGTGTTCACTTTGCCAGCACTTGAGTCTATAGTTTTAAGGAGTTGAAACCTGTAACACTAACGTACATTCCAGCATTACGCTTTCACATAAACATTCATATAGCTATAAATATGTTTTTCTTACAATACAGCTTGAAAACAAAGTATTTTCTCCTTCCCAAATGATTCCATAATGCTGTTCTTAACTATGAAAATGACCTTTTAAAATGGATTATTTATTTATTCAGTTTCTTGTCTTATTTGTTCATATTTAATTTGACTATTAATAATGCAGGCCATTGCACAATTTGATTTTAATGGAGATTTTTTTTCATATGTCATATTTATTACTTACTTTTAGCCTTAGGAGACAGCTCCCATTTTCCTTTATGGTATATGTAAAGGTCTAGTTTTGTTCAATATTGTCTAGACTTGCCTTTCTAATACCATTCTAAAAATAGATATTAATGTAAAATATGCTGTTTCTGGATGTTAAAAGAGCCTGTCATTCTCTACAAGTTGAAAGGTAATCGAAGATGGTAATCCAAATCCTGAATTTCAGTGAAGTCGCAGATCACACCCTAGGGAAGTAGGATGTGAGTATCTGAAACTGCTGCTGTGTTTCCAAATTCTAATAGAAAGACTTTCTGTAGTGTGACTGGAGGCTGATCAGGTGGAATCAGTGTGACCTGCTCAAAGAACTAAACTACAGGGTCGTTATGGGATACTGACCAAAACCAACCCCCAAACCACTGTGAACTGGCTAGTTGGTATTCTCACACATTACTCACCACCAAAACAACAGCAATGCAATGTATCCTGAGTATCAGCACTCCCTGCAGCCCTTCCACTGCCTGACCACTTCATGGCTGACCAAAAGTTGAAGCATGTTCTTAAGAGCATTGTCCAAATGCCTCTTAAAGACTGACAGGCTTGAGGCATCAACCACCTCTCCCGAAAGCCTGTTCCTGGGTTTGACCACTCTCTCCGTAAAGAAATGCTTCCTGATGTGCAGTCTGAACCTCCTATGGCACAGCTTTGGAACATTAAACCTCTTATTGGCCTGAGACCTCCTCACTCCTGCCTGAAGACTCCTCCAAGGGCATGGGCACGCATGGAAGCTCTGGAACCCCAGTAGCTACCCTCCATGCTGAACTGGTCCTGCTCACCAGCTAGCTCCTATTTTCAGGCTTTGCTTTTTGAGTAGTGAAAAACAAATTGTTGAAAACAAAGTTTTGTTTCTACTGTAGGGGAAATTTTGGTCTGACTTAGCACATAATGAATGGTAACCCAGCCCAAAAAGCAGCTTTGCAGCAAAGCCAGAATAGGCTCAGGTTCACATAACCAGTTCTAACTTTTCAGAGTGGCTGAAGTAAAATGGTTCCTCAGTGAGTGACTGTGAGATTGCTGCTATCATTTTATAGCACTGAATTTGCAGTATTTATCATATCTGACATCTATAGCATTGACCTTTATAGTATTGAATTTGAACATAAGGCAACTGCTCTCCTACAAGGATTCTGATGATATGAAACTCCCAAGTCATATTTTTCCAGACTGGCTATCATAGGACAACCACCTTTGAATTGCTTTGCAAAATACAACAGCAGCACTAACAAAAAACTGTTGCCAGAGCTGCTGAGTCAACTATGTGACTTTTGAGCTTAACCTGGTTTCAACAAATTTTCAAAATTGGGTCTTTACACATACATGAGCCAGTTGAATTTAAATTACAAATAAAATGTAATCTTCTTTATGTTTGTAGAATGTTAATTGAACTACATATGACTCACACAAACACATGACATTGTCATAAAAATAATGATCAACAGTGAAACTTCTGGAAGAATTTTAGCTAGTGGATATTTTTCTAACAATTTTAAATTGTCCAGTATTATTTATCTGAGAACAAAAGAAAAATAATGAAATAGTCTTTTAGGAACAGTATTTGCTGAAAATTATTTCTGTCAGATCACATGGAAATAAACTGACTAGTTAATTAAGAAATCAGATATTCATATCAAAATAACTGAATATATGACAGTGGTGCTTCATGAATGTTAAAGCTAAATATTCATGAAATTGGATGAATGCTATTAGCACTGATCTATCAGTTAAGTCAGGGAAAAAACACAGAACTGTTTAAAAATAAATAATATGAAAAACTCCTTAACAACAAAATATTCTGATGTGTTTGTTACTTTAAACCCTCACCATAATACACCTAACTAGATAATGTTATCTAGTTATGTAAAATTTAACCTCTCCAATCCCAGTAGCGTTTCCAGCAAGGCAAAGACAAAGGTAGTTTCCACAGTAGGTGATGTTGGATCTAATGTGAAACTCGTAGCGTCCATCAGAAGTATTTAATATGTCATGAATGACCGACAAGACATCATTAACTCTCACAGTTTCCTCGGATCATTGTTCCCAAATGTGACAGTCCAGGGGTATAAATACATTTGAGCCAACAAAATTATTAACTCACACTCAGGAACAACTCCCTAGCAATGTATGTTGGAGTCCTTTAAAAAGACTTTAGAAGAGTCCTTTTCTCCTCTAAAAAAAAATCACATTGATAAACTGTTCTGGTTTAACCCTAGCCAGCAACTAAGTACCACACAGCCGCTCACTCACTTTTCCCCAGTGGGATGGAAAAAAGAATTGGAAGATTAAAAGTGGGAAAATTTGTGGGTTGAGATAAGAATAGTTTAATAATTGAAGTAAAATAAATAAATGAAAAAATTCTACTATGACCACTACAACTACTAAATTGTAATTAAAAGGAAAATAACAAAAAGAGAGAGAAATAAAACCCAAGAAGACAAGTGATAACATGAAAAAAAACCCCAATTACTCACTGTCCCCAAGCAGCATCCCCCGGCCAGATTTCCTTCCAGTTTACATGGTGAGCATGACACATATGCTGAATATGCCTTCGGCCAGTTTGGATCAACTCTCCCGGTTGCATCGCCTCCCAGCTTCTTGAGCACCCCGAGCTTCTTTGTTGGCAGGACAATATGAGCAGCTGAAAAGTCCTTGACTTAGTGTAAGCACTGCTCAGCAACAACTAAAACATCAGTGTGTTACCAACATTATTCTCACTATAAATCCAAAAAACATCATTATATAGCTACTAGGAAGATAATTAAGTCTATCCCAGCTGAAACCAGGACATAATTATACTCTAATTAATCATGACACTTATATAAGAACTTATACCAGCACAGACAGCCACGGAAATTGAAATGAAATGGATTTAAGAGAACAAGAATATGCAGTGGTTTATCAATATGCAAAGCTGTGCATCCCTGACCCAGTCCGTGAAGCTCTGAGTTTCCAGAGTAGGCCAAGTTAACTCAAAGGATCATTCTTGGTGTCCTGAAGGGGCACATTGTCACAAATTGAAAATGAGTCTGAGAGTAGAATTAGACATGTGTATTTTAAAAAATTGGTATAATTGGTTTAGGTAGTCCCAGGTGAAGGATCAAAACTTTGTATTGCTATCTCATGGTATCAGTATGTTATTTCACAGTGATTTGGAGTGGGTTGTCCTGGTCAGAGTCAAAGAGAGAGTAACAAATTTCTAGTGCCATTTTTCTGTTTTAAATTATATATCTCATGTCCTGCCACAATGTCCAAAGAATTTCTGGCCAAGCTACCAAACTAAGTGAAGAGAAATTCAGCTCTACTTTGGAAAAATCATGTAGCAGGCTGTGTCTCTCCATCCTAGTACCATTTTTGACTGTTTGTATCTCAATTGTTTTAATATTATGTTTCACTTCTTTTCCCTGTGAAAATCTAGACTTAAATCATCTCAGTATCTGTGCTGGTTTTGGCTGGGGTAGAGTCAATTTTATTCACAGCAGCTGGTATGGGGCTGTATTTTGGATTTGTGCTGGAAATAGTGTTGATAACACAGGGATGTTTTAGTTACTGCTGAGCAGTGCTTTCACAGAGTCAAGGTCTTTTCTGCCTCTCACACCACCCACCAGCGAGTGAGCCTGGGGTGCACAAGAAGCTGGGGACAGCTGACCCCAACTGACCAAAGGTATGCCATCCAGAGGAACCTTGGCAGGCTGGAAAGGTGGGCCTGTGCTAACTGCATGAAGTTCAACAAGGCCAAGTGCAAGGTCCTACATATGGGTCAGGGCAATCCCAAGCACAAGTACAGGCTGAGCAGAGAAGGGGTAGAGAGCAGCCCTGAGGAGAAGGACTTGGGGGTACTGGTGGATGAAAAGCTGAACATGAGCCGGCAGTGTGCGCTGGCAGCCCAGAAAGCCACGCCAACGGTATCCTGGGCTGTATCAGGAGAAGTGTGGCCAGGAACTCGAGGAAGGTGATTCTCCCGCTCTAGTCATGAGACCCCACCTGCAGTATTGTGTCTATCTCTGGGGTCCTCAACATAAAGACATCGACCAGTTGGAGCAAGTCCAGAGGAGGCCACAAAGATGCTCAGAGGGCTGGAGCACCTCTGCTATGGGGACAGGCTGAGAGAGTTGGGCTTGTTCAGCCTGGAGAAGAGAAGGCTCCGGGGAGACCTTATAGCACCTTCCAGTACCTC
>NW_010227575.1:0-203 GCF_000690775.1 Eurypyga helias | reverse complement strand
TGGAACTGGATGGTCTTTAAGGTCCCTTCCAACCCCAACCATTCTGTGATTCTATGGTTCTATGATTCTATGATATTCCATGCCATAAGATGCCATACTCAGCATATAATGCTGGGTGAAGAAGAAGGAAGAGAGGGACATTTGGAGTGATGGCATTTTTCTTCCCAAGGAACAGTTATATGTGTGATGGAGCCCTGCTTTCC
>NW_010227574.1:2319-2821 GCF_000690775.1 Eurypyga helias | reverse complement strand
CAATTGCTCACCACCTACCAACCGAAGCACAGCCAGGTTCCAATCATGAGAGTCAGAGTCAGAGATCCTGAGAGCTGGAGCCTGAGAGGCGGAGCTGGAGAATTATCGCAGCACAGTCCGAGCAAACCCTACCAGCAACAGCATGACCAGGAAAGCCAAATGACCCACCAACTTACAAACAAGCAAGCAAAGGAGTTAGCAAAGCAGCTAAAGCAGGAGTTAGTGAAGGAGTTTTTGAGCTAACAGAAAAGTGAAGGAGCCAGCAAAAGAGTGAAAAGAGTGTAATGGCCCCCAAGTGCACACCCTGCTTATGTACTGAGCATGGCGTACTATGGAATGAAATACTCATTCAATTAGTTTGGATTAGCTCTCTGCACTAGTTTCCCCACACACTGCTTGTAGTGAGAAAGTTGGGAGCACAGCTGTAATATCAGAAGCTGAGAAAGATCTTGAAATTGGTGCAAGCACTCCCCAGCACCAGCTAAAAAGACACCTTATCACA
>NW_010227574.1:0-2166 GCF_000690775.1 Eurypyga helias | reverse complement strand
TTCCATAAATTCTCATTAACTACCTTTCCCTTCCCCATCCCAACCTACAGAGATATCATTCCCTTAGACTATGAACCATATTGGCAAAATGTCCACTAGTCCATGACTTTGGGTTCCATCAGGTGTGGGCGTCACTAACAACAAGAAAGGTAGAGTGTTGTGTGGGATTGTTGGGCACTAAATCCAGGTCAGGTCTGCTCACTCGTGCACTTCTTGCAAGGCTTGATCTCTGTAGGTTCAGGTTATTTCTCCCATAGTAATTCCTACAACACAAAACTCAGAACAAAAGTTATTTACAGCAATTATTGTCCACCATGCAATTTAATTCATTAGTTAGCTTCACCCAGTATCAAACCCCCCTGAGGTACACATCGAACTTGCCCATCTTTTCTCGTTACCCACGAAGTACATCCGGGTCCTTGAGTGAAAGCAATCCCATGGATGGGTTTGCCTTTGCCCGAGGCAGGAATAACCCAGACTGTTTTTCCCAGCATATTTTTAACATGCACTACAGGGACTTTATCTCCTTCCACAGCACGTAGAAGTTTTGATTGGGCAGGGAGCATGACTAGGAGATCCTCTGGTGTTGACTAACCAGGTGGCCTTTGCCAAATGTGTATCCCAATTTTTGAAACTCCCACCCCCCATTGTTTCAGAGTGGTCTTTAACAGCCCATTGCACCGTTCGACCTTCCCAGAGGCAGGTGCGTGATAGGGGATGTGATACACCCACTCAATGCCGTGCTCTTTGGCCCAAGCATCTACGAGACTGTTTCGGAAGTGAGTTCCATTGTCTGATTCAATCCTTTCTGTGGTACCATGTCGCCACAGGACTTGCTTTTCAAGGCCCAGGATAGTACTTTGGGCAGTGGCATGGGACACAGGATATGTTTCCAGCCACCCTGTGGTTGCCTCCACCATTGTGAGCACATGACACTTTCTCTGGCAGGTTTTGGGGGGTATGATATAGTTAATCTGCCAGGCCTGCCCATATTTATATTTCAGCCATCGCCCTCCATACCAAAGAGGCTTTAACCTCTTAGCTTGTTAGATGGCAGCACGTTTCACATTCAGGAATGACTTGCACAATAGGGTACATGGTCAAGTCCACCCCTTGATCATGAGCCCATCTGTATGTGGCATCTCTCCCTTGATGGCTGTGCTGGTTTCAGGCACGAATTAGCTTCTCTCCTACACAGAGATGGCTTGCCCGCAGTGTACGAGGGATTTTGTTTCATTCCATGATATGTCAGGCTCAGTGGTCAGGCTGGGGGCATGCAGATTTTGGAAGGCACGAAAGTGGCCCTGAGGACACAAGGATTGTTAAGGCTTTTGGGCTAGGTGATAGCTGGGTTGATTGCTCCTTTTGGCAGTTCTTGGCCAGTCTCTTAGCAGAGAAGCAGGCTCTTTTGTTAGTGGGTTGGGGGGGGTCAGTGTTTTTTTTCTCCCTCCTTCTTGGGTTGGGGGTGGTGGTGTGTGTTTGTGTTTCTCTCTGCTCTTGGGTGGTGAGATAATCTATCATATCTTCTCTTTTCTATTGTTTTAATTACTTATTATTAGTAGTATTGTTAGTATCACTTTAAGTTTCATTTATATTACTAAAAAGTTCTTATCTTTACTTTTAGAAGCTTTCCTTGGTGTTTTTTTTCCTTTGATCCTCAGGTGAGTGAGTAACTGAGTGGTACTTAATTGCCAGCTAAGGCTAAACCAGGACAGCTCTTTTTGGCGCCACACGTGGGGCTCAAGAAGGTTGAGATAAGAACAGAACTTAGTGTTTGATAAGTATCCGGTATAACAATGTGGTGGTGACTGATCCAGAGGCTCAGTTATGGGCTTTTTAAGTTGCTCACAGAACGGTGGTATCTGCTGCCTTACGTGTTGCTGATTATCCTGATCTCACTGTCACGTAATTCTTAAAATTCTTCTGTGCTATGACGCTACAGAAAAAATTGGGTGATTTTACGGGCTTCCTTATTTCTTTTTCCTCCAATTGGTCCCCTCCACTGGAGGAGGGGAGGGGGATTTGTGAGAGCGGCTTCGTGGTATTTTGCTAGCCGGAGTTAAACCACGACAGGGACTCAGCCTACAGAGGAGAGATTATTTGGTGCTGGGGTGGATGTGGAGAAATTATTACAACTTTTGCCCACTTCTCTCAGGCCAATGGCAA
>NW_010227573.1:0-481 GCF_000690775.1 Eurypyga helias | reverse complement strand
CTGTGTCCAGGCTTGCACTTCATAGGAGAAAGAAGATACATACAGAGCAAGTCCAGGAAAGGTCACCAAGGCGATAGGACAAAATAGGAACATGTGCAGGGGTAGTGTGAAAGTGGTAGAATTTTTCAACCTGGACAACAGACTTGGGGGCATTCATACATTGTCTATAGCTACCTAGGACATGGTTACAGAGAGCCTGAGACTCCCCAGAAGTACAGAGTAAAAAGAAACAAGTGGCAGCAAGCAAAATGTCATGTAGGTGTAAGTTCTTCATGACAGTCAACAAGAACTGGGAATGAAGAGGTACATGAATAGCCAGCCCTGGACATATGCAAAATTCAGCTGAGCAACCTGATCTATTGGGCCTGGCTGTGAGCATCTGGTTGGATCAGAGAACTTCCGAAGTCGCTTCCAGTCTCGCTTATTCTATGATTCATAGAATAGAATAGAATTCATAGACAAGGCAGCTTCCAGCAGGTCG
>NW_010227572.1:0-1859 GCF_000690775.1 Eurypyga helias | reverse complement strand
CCCAGCCTGTACTTGTGCTTGTACAAGCTCCACTTGTGATCATGGAGCTACGCGTGGGTTCTTTTCATTTTGGTCCTCAAGGATGACTGCACAGTCTGCAGAACTGCTTGTGTAGCCATGGCACATTTGCACATCAGCCGCATCTTGATTGCAGAGTGGCTATGAGCTGAACATGCCATCATTGTTCTTCGGTTCATTTGGCAGGTGTGGTTTCCCTGGGTAACGCCAAGAGAAAAGTGGAATGGCACTTGGCATTCCCATGTGGTCCTGCTGTTAGGTGTTTACTCCTGAGATACAGTATATGGCTTCTTGGCCTCCAGCACAGACCCTGTCGTGAAAAAGAAGACTCAGGAGTGGAAAAATGAATGGTTGTTTCCTAAGGCTTATAAAGGGCTGTTAGGAAACCATCAAAACAACCTCCTCCACGTGAACTGAACCAGATTTAAGTTGGCAGAAACCAAATGACAATCCATAATTTACTCAGCTCCCTCACTCATCCATTCCTCCGCACTTACAAAAACCTTAATCAAAATATTTGAAGGTAGCTGACAGAGCTGAAAGTGAGTAGCTTTAGTCAAACAAGAAGAAATTGGTGTGATGTTCCAGATCCTCTGCTTCTATAAATGGACAAGATATCTCAGTAAACTCCACTGGAGTTTAGCTATTTTACATGGGCTGAGAATTTAGTCTCAGACATTTTACACTGCGCTAATTATGCATTAGGCAGGCACTTACGGCTATTCCAACTTTTTGATGGAAATGGGTTTTAGAGCTTTGCTTTTGAGAGTGCAAAACCCTGCAGATAAAACTGCCACTGTAACCTCGGTCACTGATGGCTAGGAATAGGGAATTGGCTGCTATTAGGAATAGCTGCATACTACCCGGAGACCTGAAATATTGGAAGGAGTCGTCTCTACCAGGGGAGTTTGCATTTAGTGGCTGAACTGTATGTTCTGGTGAGATGCACAACAAACCCTCTTGGCCACATCTCTCAATTCCAAGGCCAGGCCTCAGCACTGCCTTTTTTTTCCACCCAATAAATATCAGTATGACTCATGTCTGCTAGTTTTAATCAAGTAAATTGAAAAAATCGCTATTAATCTAGTTGAATGGTTACAGTTTATCTGATTTACACGGGCTATGGCAGTAAACTTTTTAATTCATAGCTGTTTCTGCAGCTGCTTGGTTTTTTTCTATCTTGTGCCATTTGTTTCTTATTTTAGTGTTAAGCTTTTATTTTTGTTATCCATCTCAGGTGGCAAATGTTGAGTCAAGGGGACATGTTTATGATTTATTTCATGGATATAAGGGTGATGCTAATGCAATAATCATCAGATACGACAAATATTTATCAAAGTCATACCGTTGTACCTTTTCAATTAAGATAAAAGTCAAGCATGTTTGCTGACAGAAGGATTGACTCTTAATTTCCTCCTCAAAACATCTGATCATTAAAATTTGGCGACAGAAAAATCTTCTGAGATCTCTAAAACAACAGCTACCAAAGGAAGAAGAAAAAAATCAGTTCCTTTTTCCTTAAAAATGTTCAGCAGAAAACCATCGGGTTTCCCATGGATCCCCTGCCCCACTGCTTCTGCTGGGAAATGTCTTAGGGATGTCCCAATAGAGATGCAACCTGTGCTACTGGGTATGCTCTGAAGGCACAATAATGGTGTGTTAGTGAGATGGCAGATTGATCATTATTTTCCACCATCCCTTAAAATGTGTGTGTTCTTAATGAATACATATGGTTTATTTTCATCCTCACTTTCTATCCAAGCACATCAAACTTTTGGTCTGAAAGTTTCCCATATTCATGACATAGTTTTCCTTGGGCAACAGGTAATATCATAGAATCA
>NW_010227571.1:12692-26534 GCF_000690775.1 Eurypyga helias | reverse complement strand
CTCCCTTGCCCCCTGCCTGCCCGGCTTCCCTCTCTGGAGGCCGGGGGTGCGCCGCGGAGCAGATGCTGGTGGAGCTTGCCCAGAGTCGTCCTTTCCGAGCAAAGCCTCATCCCCGCCAGGCTGTACCGCTCTCTCCCCGCTGTCATGCAGGCGGTGGGAAGGTGTCAGGGCGTATACAGTGCTTTATTAAGTCGTGCAGCATCTCAGGGCCCCCCCTGAAGAGGGGAGGCTGGGGAGACAGGGGAAGCTCCAGATCCGCTCATCTCTCTCGTAGCCCTAAGTGTGGGCTGCGGGAGAGTCGGAGATGTGCAAACCCCCACCCTCCGTCTGCCGTCGAGCATCCAGCTGCACAGGTTCATGCAGCCCGTGTGTTGTCAAGTGCAAAGCCAACTGCCCATGGAAAGATTTCCGTCCAGGGAAAGCTTAGCATGCCCTTAGCTGCCCCTCTCGAGTCAGCTTGGGGATGGAGCAGTGGTGCATCCCCTCCCCGCTGCACTCTGGCCCTCAGGACCCCCTAAGCCACGATACTTGGCGAGACGGATGCCCAACTCCGTGAGTTCCTCCATGGTGCCCAACCACGACTCCGTGTGCTCCCCGTTGACATTTTTAGTAGGACTTCTGTGGGCTTTTCAAGTGTTTATCGAAATATTCTGCACGTATGCTGTGATGTGGCTTGTAATTAAAATGGTGTATAATGGCAAAAATTTCTGTTCTACGTAGGTTTTACAAGGCTTCCAAATGAAGAGAGGAATACAGACTGCCTTTGCTGTGCTGGTACTAATTGCAGCCCCCTGACAGGAATGTAAATGCAGTTCCCTAGCACATTCTTATCTCAGCATGTGTGGGATTTACATATATAACTCCTATTAATGCTAATGGCAGCTATATACATAATTCTTTTTGCATAGGGCTGACACTATATTTTTATCTGAACCCGATGCAACTGGAATCAGCCATCTTACATACAGCAGAGAGACCTGTAGTTTTCTTACCGGAAGCTTTCTTAACGTTTTGGTTCATTTCTAATATATGGAGGAAATGCAAGTAAAGGAAGCCATTCAAAGCTGTGTATTGCGACAGCGGCATGGAAGGTTCATAACATTCACATAAGAAGTGTTGTGTTATCCAGAGGGTTATCGATGGATCTGATCCCGTTTCCCTTAAAGTTTCTTTTTGTTGCTTCTTTTTTTTTTTTTTAAATTTCATTAAATCAGAAAGCAGAATTGGCAACTCCTGATTAACTTGTTAATTTAGAACCAATCAGCTTTTAATGTTTAGATGTGTTTAAAGGCTTATTTGGAGTACTTCATCCTGGTTTTTTTTAGAGCTCTAGTCATTTCATCATTATGAATCTCTGACACAAGAGCCATGTTGCACTTTGCGATGCCCCTAAAGGCAGAAGCATCCTGAAAGGCTACCATGGTTGATCTCTTCGCCTATGATTATGAGAAGTTTGCTTTTGCCGGTTAGCAAAGTCCCTCAACCTTCTGCTAGGAATATCTGAAATTTTGTGTCTCTTCCTGTTTCTAAAGCTTTTTTTTTTTTTTTTTTTTTTTTTTGAATTTGTGTCTGCATGGGAAGTGGCGGCTTCTCCTTTCAGATATGATGACACCCTGCTGTGGCTACACTCAGCTTGTCACCTCAAAATTGAATTACAGGAATGCTTACTTTCAGGGTAGAGGTTTAGGGCTTACTGTAAGCTCATAACGAATTGTCAGAAATCTACTGAGTTGAGAATGTACATCATCTGAAGCTGTCCTAGCCCTCCCTCCCCTTCATTTCTCCATGTTTACATTTATTCTGTATGAGCGAACAAGGGCAACTCACGTTGTACCTAGTTGAAATTAGGTATTTTTAAACAGGACTGTGTTTAGACTGTAGACAGGATCCTTAAGTTCTCCTCCTCTCCACTGTGCTGTGGTAGTTGTCGTTAGACAAGACAGTTGAATGACTGCCCCATTAATTTAAAAGAAGCTAAGGGAAACACAATAGGATGTCCATGGTGGGGACCATCTTATAAAGATGTTATTTTTTAAGGCTCATTAAAGATAGAGTTTGAGGATACAGTAGCTGTTTTAAAGGTTGTGTCTGTTTTCTCAGGATTTTAGCCTTATCATTTTTTCCCTTATGTTTTGGCTAAGGTTGGATTTTTTATCATTGAGCTGGATAGTTAAGTTATTGTTTAAGGATTGTGGTGCATACGCTACAAGACTGTTCTGACGAGCGCAGCTTATATGCTGAAGTAAATGTCAAAACCATAGAGACAGTTAGAGATAACAGAAGAATAAAATTTTGATAGCTCATTTATAATGTTGGGAAAAAAGAGAGTTCAGCATCAGTGTATCATTGTGGAGAATTCACCGTGCTGCTGTAGTGTAAATCCTTTACAATGGAGGGATAAAGGTTTTGTATTTGTATATCACTGACTGCAAGAGAAATGGATCTGTTCCTTTCAACCTGAGAAATTTAAAGTTTTGGATAGTGTGTGAAAAATGTAAATGTTACTCAGAGATTTAGTAGCAAGAAGTGATATATAAACTTGCATTGCTGCACAGAAGTAACATTTTGTAAACATAAATCTTGAATATAAAAAACTGAGAGACAGTGAGAGCAAACTTTACATTGGTAAGTATTTGTTATCAGAAAAAACCTAATCTGAGTAGGTGGGACTGGCAGTGGAGACTTGTAAAAACAGTCATAGTGACTTTCTCTTTGCATTTGGAAGAATTGAAAAGACCTATTGTTTATTTAATGAATAATTTCCAAGGGAGCTTCACTGAGTTAGTTCCAGTAACTGGACCTCAGTATCCTTCTAAACAAACATTCAAATCGCATGCTATTAGGAATAAAATATATAATCCAGATTTGAATCCCAGATGGAGATGAGAACCTTTTGCTTTCGTACATTCTGTGAAACCCATTCTGTAACCTCAAAGTACCATTAAAAAATGGAAGGAACCCAATCACAGTGATTAAACCCCCAGTACCTAATTAAAATACTGTACCTGGTTGACTCATCTTTGTGCTGGCTGTCTAAACCTGACCTTGAAGTGTAATGGGGAAAAAACCATGTGGGAAGGCGTACGTTAGCCAGAAAGAACAAGGAAATGAGTTAACTGAATATTGTTTAATGAAGAATTTTCTTAACTCTTTTCAGGGAAGACCTATCATTTGCATAGAACCTAGACACCGCACTTCCCAGAGCATTCAGTAGGCTAATTTAACATCATAGGCTGGTTTATAAGAAAATTGCATTTTTTTGCTTTTAAAGAATCATCTTAAGGTTTTAACATGAATGCTATTCACACTGGATTTTATGATATATTTTTCATAAATGTCTTGTTTTTCTGGTCTAGTTAGCGAAAGCAAAAGCGTCGGCAAATTTCACATTGCAGCTAAAAAGTAGTTAAGGTTTCAAGTGGTGAGTTTCCTGATAATTGGGCATTTCCATCGTGTCATTGTATCAGTGATATGACTTTAGACTTTGTGTTCAGGTCTGAATGCCAGTGCGTCCACGGAAGTAGAATTTGGAGCATGCACAGTTACATGTGGTAAGTAGCAAAGCAGATGAATAAAACATATTGTCATTTGTTTTTTGGGAAAAAAAAAGTGCTAACTGTAGCACTTTAGCAGTTGTAATTTGCTTGCCCTCATTCACCTCTCATTGATTTCAATTGCCAATAACTATAATTAACGAAAACAATCAGGCTGATTGTCATTAGGAGTTTAGGTCAGATCTGTTGTTTTATTAATTTCACAGCCTGCAAGCTCCTATTTTAAACCAGTTCCCTACGTTTATTGGCACATGAGCTGCCTTCCACAAAGTAACAATTTTCGCTATTTGTGAACATCTGTGAGATGTTCAGAAGATGAAAGATCTTCTGATGCTTCTCACAGATGTCTTCCCACATACAATATTGCCAAAAAATCCCTTGCCTGCAGTAGCCTGCTCTGTATTCCACATTTATACAATTTATAAATTGTGCACTGAAGAGGAGAGGTATCATTCTGGAGTAGGAAGGGAGAGAGGGGAAAATGAGATGAGCCTTAAGAAGACACCTCTGCATTTAGGGTGGTGATAGAAGCTGCTGTGAGTTGGTAATTATATTGCTAAGGAAGCAGTCTTGAATCATAAATGCTATTAATTTTTTTTTCTGAACAAACTCAACTTCTTGTAAGACCACAGGAAAAAAGAGACGAGTTTTTGCTCCCATCAACCTGATGTTGTCTAGGATATGTCTTTCCATTTTTTCTAGTCAATTTTTCCTATTTCCAATGGTGGAACTTCCTTGATTCCCTCCTATTTCCAGTCTTAGGACATTATGGTTTTAGGAGATATTTTTGCTCCTACATACTTTAATATTTCTCTTTCTTAACTTCATAATTTCAAATCTGCTTATATGTTCTGTATACTGATGCCATATATTTATCCCTATACTCTTAATAACCTCACTTGCTCTGATGTACATATCTTTTGGATACTACGAAATGGCTCCTTAAGTCCCATCCCTTAGTAGATGTCTCAGATCACAGAATGGTTTAGGTTGAAAAGACCTTTAAGATGATCTAGTCCAACTGTTAACCCAACACTGCTAATACCACCACTAAGCCATGTCCCTCAGCACCTTGTCCACACATCTCTTAAATACCTCCAGGGATGGGGTCTGAACCACTTCCCTGGGCAGCCCATTCCAATGCAAGACAACCATTTCACTGAAGAAATTTTTCCTAATATCTAGCCTAAACATCTCCTGGAACAACCCGAGGCCGTTTCCTCTTGTCCTATCGCTTGTCACCTGGGAGAAGAGACCAACCCCCAGCTCTCTGCAATCCCCTGTCAGGTAGTTGTAGGGAGCAATCAGGTCTCTCCTGAGCCTCCTCTCCTCCAGGCTAAACAACCCCAGTTCCCTCAGCTGCTCCCAACCCCAGGTCCCGCAGCTGCTCCTCACAGGACTTGTGGTCCAGACCCTTCCCCAGCTCCATTGCTCTTCTCTGGGCATGCTCCAGCACCTCATTTTCTTTCTTGTAGTGAACACAGCTTTCCAAAACTGAACACAGTATTTGAGGTGCGGTCTCACCAGTGCCAAGTACACAGTCACTTCCTTAGTCTTTATGTTCTTTATTGTAAGGGAATTTCAATAAACGTCTCAGTTTTAACTTTGGTACCTCAGAATTTTGTGGTGCGTTGACCTTGGCTGACTGCCAGGTGCCTACCAAGCCACTCTATCCCTTCTCTTGTCCACAGGACAGGGGCAGAAAGTAAGATGCAAAACTCATGGGTCAAGATAAAGGCAGTTTAATAAAGAAAAGGCCACATGCAGAAGCAGAGAAAACAACCAAAAAATTTATTCTTTACTTCCCAGCAGCAGGTGATGTCCAGCCACTTCCTGGGAAGCAGGGCACCAGTATGCATAGTGGGTGCTCCAGAAGACAAATGCCTTGATAACAAATGCTCCCTCCACCCCCCTCCTTTCTCTTAGCTTCTATTGCTGAGTGTGACACCATATGGTATGGAATATCCCTTTGGTCAGCTTGGGTCAGCTGTCCCAGCTGTGTCCCCTTCCAGCCTCTTGCCAACCCCCAGCCTTCTGGCCTTTGGGGTGTGTGAAAAGACAGCCTTGATGCTGTGGGAGCTCTGCTCAGCAGTAGCCAAAACATGGGTGTGTTATCAACACCATTCCAGCTACAAATATGAAGTACAGGACTATGAGGACTGCTACGGGGAAAGTTAATTCCATCCCAGCCAGACCCCATGCAAATTGTTTAACTCCTTTAATACTGAAAATTATGTAGTCTTACTGAAGAATCAGAAAAGAGAAGTTCTAACAAAAAAAGAAAAAAGCATCATCTCTGGACTTCAGATCATGTTTGTAGCCTTCTTTCTAGTCTAGGCTGTTCAATGCATGGAAGGTTTTTTCTGTTGAAAGGCTGAAAAGTGGCTTCTTGGTTCTTCCAGCAAATTTGTACACTCTTTGTCTCCTTCATATTCCTTCTTATTCCCTAGATTAATCTATCTAGCCCTTTATATTTCTTGCTTTCTCAACTGACTCAATTTTCTTTATTTTTCCCAGTAGTGCTGTGGCTTAGATCCATTGCTCCTCTAGTCATAGTCCAGGCCTTCAGAGGCATTGAAGCATAATTAAAGCTTATATTAATGATGTCTTGTCATACCTTCCTCAAATATGCCTTAGTCTTTTTGTGATCTAATTGTTTTGGCCACTCTTCCCTATGAATTTCTCTCTTAACTTCTGATTTTATGTTGTTAAGTATTCAGTTCTTTGTAGATCATCCCTCTTCACCCTGCTCTTTCCACCAATCTATTAATTCACATTTCTCTAGGGTGAATTTCATTTGGGTAATTTATTTTTACTGCACTGTGGCCAGCTTTCTGTTAGGTTAACTTGTATGACTTGTTAAAGTTAAGACTTAATTTGTTAGAACACCTCAGTAGATTAATTTCATCAGCACTGGCAGCTAGTAAGAAGAGGTGGGAAATGGAAACATGGGAATGAAAGAAAAAGCTGTCCAAAAGGAAGAGGCAGAGGAGTACCGAAAAAACTTGCAGATGCAAATAAAAGCTTTTTTTCATCAGCCTTTTAAGCATGAGATACCTCCCAAATTTCAGTCATGGTGACATTTTTCCCGATGAAGGTGACTAGAGCTAGCCCACTACCCAGATTTTATCAAGCCAGGCTTCTGGCTCTTCATAGGTTTCCTATCTTTTTTTGTTAGCTAAAAACCCCTACATGGCACTGAAGAAAGAGGAATGCCTTTAATAAAAGTGTCAGTTCACTGCCATTTACACCTCTGTCTCTGCATCCACGAGATGAGACATTCTCTGGAGCGGAGAACGATCCTTGTTTTGTGTCGTTTTCTGTAAGTGGTGTTGTCTCCCTCCGTCACTTGAAGTACTGTTTCACGAGCTACATGACATCTCTTAAACATTCTGAAATCCATTGGTTTATATAATACACACTGAAGAAAGGCAGATGCATCATAAATGCAATATTCAAACCAATTTCCTATTTATTATTATACTGCAAGGGAGGTGGGGCGGGTGGTGGGGTTGTGGTGTGTTAACTCTCCTCTTTCCATGACTATTAGTAAACAAAATGCTTCTAGAAAAATGGCAAAACCTTCAGTGTTTACTGGGCCTAAACATATTATTCCTGCCTCCCCCACAAGCTATGTCATTCCAATGAACTGTGTACACGCTGTTTGGCAAAAACAATTGTAGCACTTGTTTTGAATGTGTTCATAATTGTTAAAATGAGGATGTTCCCATTGAAATCCTGACAGTGACAGTGAACATTTTTTTTGTTTGTGTCCGTGAATATTGTAGAAATTTTCGTTAACTTGACACATTTGTGATAGGTTATCTCCTGTTCTTTGTCTTCAGTAGGACCTTCCGTGTTGCAGGTGGGGTCCTGGTGGCCAACACTTGATTTCACCTGTTTCTCATGAGAAGCCCTGTACTACCTTTGTGCTCGAGGGGCTTCGTTTTAGGGGCTGTGGCTGTTAGTGTTGGTCTCGTATCACTCACTGTTGGTCACTCTTAAGTAACTTAAGACTACGCAGTCCCAGTGCCAGCAGGTTTTTAGCGCCTTCAGTTTCTGTTGACCCTGGTGGGAGTTGGAGACACTCAGTCACAAGACTGGAGGCAGACTGAGTTGGCAGTCTGTACAAGATTCTCTGTGCCATCTGATTTGAGCATTTGAAGGCCAGGAGCCTAAATGCTTTTGTATTTAAAGTGAATTAACTGTTTTGCAGAACATACACTGGTTTAATTTCAAATTATTTTTCTGTAAGAAAAGTTTCCAATTCATTTTGGAATTCTCTTTCTGACACATGATGATTCTAAGAATCTGGCTCCCTACAGTGCGGAGTCCGACAGAAGTACGTGTCTTGAAATCTTAGATACCAACGTGGGATAGCTTTAGCAGGCACTCTGAGAAGATTTGTTTTGCCTGGTATTGTGTAGACACATCACATCAACATCCAGGATAAAGAAAGAGAGAAAGCAAAAACAGATTAAAAAAAAGCAGAAATGCAGAGTGAAATACTTTTTTATTTTTTCCCCCAAAGGGATTGGCATTCGGGAAGTTCTGTTAACCAGTTGATGCCCTGGGACTGAAGCGAAATGTATTGTCCATGTGGAGGAATGCCAGGGGCCAGTAGACTGTGGATGTAAGTGGAACACCGTGATACAGTAATCTAGAACAAATGAGTTGATTCAAATGTTCTTGTTCTCTGTGAGTGTGGTGGAAGTGGAATGAAGTGATTACATTCCACCCTCCAATCACCCTGTTAAGCAATCCAGTAATGTTTCAGATCTCATTTTTGCACTGATGTGCCCTGGATTTCAAGAGCCTGTAAAACACTGTTTTTCTGCTGTGTGCTTCGTTCCAGACATTAGAACAAGCAGAAAGTACTTGAAGTAATTTAAAGCGAAAGCACAATTTCCAAGTAACATTCTGCGGCTTGAAGAACTATGAACTTTATGATCTATACAGAGATGTTTCATGTAGTTGATGACATACCTATTAAAAATTCTTCCTATGGGGGAATACCGATTTCTGAGGGCCTTGCCTGTGTGAAGATGCCTTGTATTTACATACCTCCTGAAAATCGATTTAAATATGTTTGGAAGATGTTAATTCCAAACAAGGTGAGTAATGGAACCCCACTTTGTGCAGAAAAATTGCGCACTGCATGTTTTTACCACATGCTCCATCTGAATTGTACAGGCTTCTGGGCAGATTATTTCATTTGCTAGCATAATGCAAATAAGTCCCAATTTCTCACTGGCGAGTTGGTAATACAGAGACTTGCATGGCTTTGCTCCTTTATGCAGCTTTAATTTCCTGTTTATATGAGGGACACAGTAATTTTAGAGAGTAATGTTTACTGTTATTTCAGAAAAATTGGGCATAGTGGCTGGTGAGGGAATACATGTGAGCAAGTCACAACCACATTGCCCTTCCCACGTGTTCAAGTAGGAGTTGCTGATGAGATGGGAGAACTTTTTCCAGGGGCCAAGAGGTCCTGACAGGTGTTGGAGTAGAACAAGCACTCTTCTGTGTGTCTGACACAATTCAACTCGTCTTTGCAGATCTATTGAAAAAAATACAACCCTTTTATTTTATTTTATTTTACATGTGGCTAGACAGCACACATTCTTCCCAAAGATTCAGCTATTATGGAAGGTTGCAGAGATACCCATTCGGTTACATTCCAGTGTGAAACTCAAGAAAATGGAAATATAATTGCCTCTGTAAAGTACACAGTCTACGCAAGAACTGGTAAGCTCATCGAGATGCTTACACTCTTCTAGTGCTATGGCCTTGTGTTTTTTATGTAGCACTAAATCTTCCTAAGATTGCATGTCACCAGTAGTATGTAGGCAGGAGCTTGTGTGCTGTGGTAATGATTGTCATGAAATGCAGGCCAATAAAAGAGACATATAAAAGGAAATGACAGAATGGGAATGAAGAGGCTCCTTGTGGTAGGAATTATTATTTCCTTTATCCTTTGTAAAAAATTAAGCTAAAATAAGGAGGGCATCCTATTACCTGTTTATTTTTTTGCTGCACCCAGGTTGGTTAACATAGACTTCTTTTGTCTCACTAGCCACATAGCACAGGTTCTGCAGTTAAGTTTCCTTTCCACTTCGGTACTGAAGCAGGAAAGCAGTCTTTTGGGTTTTTTCTTTTAGTGGCCATCTGGAATTTGCCTATACACAGTGGATTTCTCAAAGTTTAACATTAAAAAGAATACATCATAAACCAGTTCCCCAGTACTCCTCACCTCCTCTGCTAATGGGATTTTTGCTGACTTCATCAGGAAAGGCATCAGTGTGCTGATTTTCTCAAACCTTGAGAATAACTACACAGAAACGCTATCTTTTCTAATTGGATAAAGGGTGAAAGTGTCTTGCTCATAGAAATCTAAACTGTTTAATGAAATAATGTAGATTCAGGTCTTATGCAAAATTATGGCAGACTAAAAATGAAGAAATCCTTGGAGATACACCCTCCAGGTTGTTTACCTAGGTAAAACTGTCTGGCCTGAGGATCTTGCTTTTCCTGTCTCTACAGTAAGACAGGCTATTTCCTCTATCTCTATTGAGGTCCTTTCTGCCATTGTACAGTAACATGGAATTTGTTTATTCATTTTCTAAATCCATCTGGCAGTCACAAAACACCCAAAGCTTTTTTATTTTTGTTTTCTTCTACTATTCAGTCTCTACATTCCCTTTTGTACAGAGGAAGCTTCCTTTTTGAGACCTGAATTAGCAAAGCACATAATCTGTTTTAGGCTTAAGCATGCAAATGGTCCCATTGAGTTGAGTCTGTGAGTCATCAACAGGACAAGTCACACACTTGTATTTAAGCTGTGACTGAGTAGTCTTGGTGAAAAGCGGTCAGATGAAACACGCCCAACAGACATATCCACTGAGAACTTCTTACAAGGATTGAGACTTATGGGTTCAGAAAATGTTTATGACCATACAGAAATCTGAAGAAAACAAGCTCTAAGGCTTATTAAGTAGCTTAAAATGAGTGGGTGGTTGTGTTTAGTGCCAGGTCAGCATCCTTTGGGTTTGTACAGAGGTGTTTCTGGGCTTTGCTTCCCCAGAAGTGCCATTATTTGGACTTTAGAAATTATTAACTATTAATTAGGCACATAAAAGAAGTTATCAGTTTATCTTTTAAATCCCTCCAGGGATGGTGACTCCACCACTTCCCTGGGCAGCCTGTTACAATGCCTGACAACCCTTTCAGTGAAGAAATTTTTCCTAATACCCAATCTAATCCTCCTCTGCTGCAACTTGAGGCTACTTTCTCATGTCCTATCACTTGTTACTTGGGAGAAGAGACCAACCCCCACCTCCTTTCAGGTAGGTAGAGCAATAAGGTCTCCCCTGTAGAGAGTGATAAGGTCTCCCCTGAGCCTCCTCTCCTCCAGGCTAAACAATCCCAGTTCCTTCAGTCGCTCCTCACAAGACTTGTGCTCCAGACCCTTCCCCAGCTCCGTTGCCCTTCTCTGGACATGCTCCAGCACCTCAATGTCTTTCCTGTAGTGAGGGGCCCAAAACTGAGCACAATATTTGAGGTGCAGCTTCAACAGTGCCCAGTACAGGGGGACAGTCACTGCCCTACTCCTGCTGGCCACACTGTTCCTGACGCAGGCGAGGATGCCAATTGGCCTTCTTGGCCACCTGGGCACACTGCTGGCTCATACTCAGCCGGCAGTTGACGAACACCCCCAGGTCCTTTTCTGCTGGACAGATTTCCAGCCACTCGTCCCCAAGCCCGTTGCAGGGGGTTGTTGTGACCCAAGTGCAGGACCCAGCACTTGGCCTTGTTGAATCTCATACAGTTGGCCTCGGCCTGTTGATCCAGTCTTATCTACCTGGTCTCCGTGCTGAAACGTAAAGAAGCACAGAATCACAAAATTGGTATCAGAAATAGGACAAAAATCTCCTTCTTCAGGTAACCTACAGGGCTGAAATGGACTTTTTCCAGCATCCAGAACTGGCCAACAGGCAGATTCCTAGTCGGGGTGAGTTGGGCAGGTGTGGTGGGCTGACCATGGCTGGCTGCCAGCCTCACCCTGGGGGGTCTGCTGGAGTGGTCTGGAACTGGCTGTGTCCAGCATGGGGCAGCCCCCACCTGTCCTCACGAGGGCAGATCAGTTTTAGTCAGGAAAGGAGTGAGTCCTCTCTATTACCTCCTAAATTGCCTTTTTTTTTTTTTTAAATCCAGCTGAGGTGATTCGGACCATCTCTCTGCCTCACTCAAATCGACAAGTCTAAGTTTGTATATTTTGTCTTTCTCTTCACCTAGATGACTCCTTTCAGTATTCCACAGGGATACCTTTCTTCATGCCAGAGCTACAGGATGGGGCAGGGGAAGTGGAAATGTGTTTTCTCCATGGCTGGCCATGAGAGAAAAAAAGCTTTTTGGCACTTTCCTAGTGAGAAAGCCTTGAAGTCATCAACAAAGCTAAAAATTATCAGTGCAGCTGATAAGGGGTGAATGTGTCTGCTGTTGTCTCATCCTTCCTTCTCTTCCCAGCACTCTAATGTTTTATCCATATGAACAACAGTGGCCAGATTCAGCAACATCATTTGCAAGCCTGGCTCCAAAGCCAGAGTTTGAAAATACATAACATGATACTTTCTGCTTCAGATTTTGAGGCGTGTGAGTTGGGAGGAAGGGAAGACATGTTGAAATAAGTCCATCTACCTGGATTTGTACAAAGCGTTTGACACTGTCCCACATGACATCCTTGGCTCTAAATTGGAGAGGCATGGATGTGACGGATGGCCTACTCGGTGGATACGAAACTGGCTTGATGGTTGCACTTAGAGGGTTGTGGTCAACGGCTCAATGTCTGAGTGGAGACCAGTGCAGAGCAGCGTTCCTCAGGGGTCGGTGTTGGAACTGGTACTGCTTAACATCTTCATTAGGGACATGGATGGTGTGGGATCAAGTGCACCCTCAGCAAGTTTGTCACCAAGCTGTGTGGTACAGACACAGGAGGGAGGAGATGCCATCCAGAGGGACCTTGACAGGCTGGATCGGTGGGCCATTGCCAACCTCATGAAGTTCAACAAGGCCAAGTGCAAGGCCCTGCCCTTGGAGTACTGTGTCCAGCTCTGGGGCCCCCAACATCGGAAGGATATCGACCAGTTGGAGTGAGTTCAGAGGAGGCCATGAAGATGCTCAGAGGGCTGGAGCAGCTCTGCTATGGGGACAGGCTGAGAGAGTTGGGCTTGTTCAGCCTGGAGAAGAGAAGGCTCTGGGGAGACCTTATTGCACCTTCCAGTACCTGAAGGGGCTACAAGGAAGCTGAGGGGGACTTTTTACAAGGGTCTGTAGTGACAGGACCAGGGGTAACGGGTTTAAATTGAAAGCGGGGTGGTTTAGATTGGACACCAGGAAGAAATTCTTCACGGAGAGGGTGGTGAGGCACTGGAACAGGTTGCCCAGAGAAGCTGTGGATGCCCCATCCCTGGAAGTGTTCAAGGCCAGGCTGGATGAGGCTTTGAGCAACCTGGTCTAGTGGAAGGTGTCCCTGCCCATGGCAGGGGGGTTGGAACTAGATGGTCTTTAAGGTCCCTTCCAGCCCAAACCGTTCTGTGATTCTATGAATAGGGCAGGTAAACCTCACAGGAATTTGTGTGAATTCGCTATGTGGCATAACTTCAAATGAGTTAATTTTAAATCTATGCATGGACAACTTCCCTGTGTCCTTTACCAGTGATCACTGTGCTTTTCAGTGACCTTTTGATGAACAGTCATAATGATATTTTGCGTAAGTGAGTGATCTTTAGTAATTTGGCTCTTTTGTTTTCAGACCTGTGGGTTCTCTTTGTCTTTCATAGCAAGAGAAACATAACAGGGGAAAAACCCCATTTTATCTTTATCAAAAATTATTGTGATCTCTGCAAGGAAAATCCCATCTTTTAGTAACTGACATCTCTATATGTCCTTACTAAATCACTGCCCTGAAACACAGAAGGGTGTTGCTTCACACTCCCGCCCGTTGTGTTGTTTGGGGTTTTGTGAAGACTTGGGAGCTGGAAGGCGGTTTATTCATATTTACTAATAATAGTCCTGTGAGTAGGGAGGACTCTGCAAGGGAGGAATGTGAGAGCAGAGAACGAGCTTCATTAGGATGCTATGTGAAGGGTGTCAGCCTACTGAGATCCCAGCTGTGCTCCAAGCTCCACGCTTTTCATGAGTGAGAGAGCAAGTTGGAGTGTGTGCCTGGTGGTGCTTTTGTGGAGAAAATGGAGGCAATAGCATTTCTGTGTCTCAGAGGCCATTCAAG
>NW_010227571.1:0-12681 GCF_000690775.1 Eurypyga helias | reverse complement strand
GATGACTTCAGTGCCAAAGCTTCCATGAGAGCGAAAAGTCACATCTCTGTAACCAGCTACTGTACAAACGTAACCAGCATGGCCATGTTGTCCATGCGGTTGCACAGAAATGAAGTGAGGAATTCCAATACCCAAGATCAATAGTTCAGATCTCCTCTGTGTGCTCTCCCATAAACATATATTCACCCATTTTTAATACATAGAAAAAGGCTTATAGATAATCTAGAAGGGAAAGAAAAAAGCTCTGCATCATCCTTTTATTAAGGGAAGAAAATACCAGTCTGCAGAGGCAAAATCTCATTCCTCTCTGCCAAACTGATATATACTTTGTGGATATAAAAACTGATGGAAAGACCTCCTGTTGGCTGCTGGACCATATAAACAATTGGTTGTGCATCTGCTTGTAGATAGAGCACTGCTGTACAGTCAACATCATGGTCTAGGAGGAACTCCAGCTCCATGAAAAAGCCAGGGGAGGAGGAGGGTGAAGAGGAACAGTGCTGCTGGCAGACATAGTGGGTTTCCTTTGGACAGAAATGGTGCTGAAAAAGCAAATGTCCCACTTTCTTCATGTATATGATTTAAGTTGTTATGAATCTGTTTCTTATTTAAGAAATGACTGAATAGAATGCAGAAACAGAATTTGTATTGCTGGTATTTTCTGGAGGGAGATGCTAGCAGTGGTAACAGATACTTCTGAATGTATCTGGATTTAAGCAAATTAAAGAGGAGAGGGTTCCATGAAGGCAGAGGGCAGTCCAGAGATGCACCATACTGCATATAAATCAAAGCAGCTTTGTTAACCCGTGTGATACAATTGAAATGTAGTTGCTGGGTAGTGCCCAGCTGTAGTGCCAACTGTAGTGCTGCTATCTTGCTCTGGTGCTTGGTGTTAGGAAGGTGTTTGATGTAACTCTTCATCATCATTTGATGCCTAAACAATAAAGCAGTAACTTTCTAAGGTCCTAATGTTCTGATGACACAGAGAAGGTAAAAAAGCTGCCAAGCTTCTTAGCAGCTGGTAGTGGCCATACAAATGACACCTTTTCTTTCCTTTAATCCAGCCTGTTGTCATCCCATTGACGTAGCAGATAAGGACTGGGATGGAGGGAGTGTGCGGTGCTTACACCATTTGAGCTGTTGGAAAGGCTTCCATAAGCCATGACCAGCACGGTCTGAGGTTTCTGCCATAGGGATGGTCTCAAATCAGCAAGCACTGGTAGAAGTTAAATACTAAATCTGAGTATTCCTTCTTTTCCTTCCTTCCTGTCTTGTTCAGATTTGCACAAATAAATGGATCTTCCTGGTTTAGATCCAACAGTGCTTACAGTCTTAACTGCAGTATCCCACACTTGCATTTCATTTAAATGCATTCCTTTTTTAGTTAAGATGATTAAAAATAATCAACAGGTAAAGTAAGAATGCCAAGCTTTCGGTAAGATTGGAGGCAGTCTGCCTGAAACTGTCAGGTGTGTTACCAATCTCTTTTTTCTTTGTAGAACCCTAGAAAATTTCCAGTGGAGGTCCACACAATTTCAGGATTTTTTTACAATGTAATTGTGGAATATATACAGTAGTGATTTTCTTCGTCATTTTTTATAGTGAACAGACCCCAGTGGGCTGTAGACTTCAAGTTGAAAGTGATTGAACTGGACTTTGCATATTTGAATTGTTCTTCCTACTTTCACTAAGCTAAGTGGACTTTTTAAAAAAATTGGTGTAAATACATCTTTGTAACCTTAACTGTAAGTGTAAGATGTTTTTAAGGTATATTCTGGCTGTGGCAAAATTCTCACTGACTAATTGGGAGTGTTGCCTGGATTTTAGGAGCGTAGTCAGGGGCTTAAAAACGCACCTGAAATGAATCAGTCTTTGCTCATTGTAAACCAGCTTATTGGGAAGCTCCTTCTCTGTCTGCTTCCTGCCTGCATTTTAAACATGTGTGTTTACTTGGAAGGCATCCCCTCTGTATTATCAGGTTGCCCCTTGGGCAGTTCTGGTTCTTGACTGTTGGAAGAATTTCTTGCCTAGAAAGAAAACTGGAGTAGATTAGCAGTGGATAACAAAACTTGCTTTTCTCTTCAGCAGGTTCCTGTTACAGTCTGTAAACAGAGGTATTCTCAGAGCTCTAAATTCATATCTTGCCGAGGGCAAAATATATTACGTTAATTATTGCAAAATCAAAGATAATTTTCATTAACCTCCATGCCCCACAACTGCATACAATTATAAAAAGACACAGTCCAGTCTCTGAAGTGAATTAGGCTAAAAGCAGTTAGCTCTACACTGTATGGAAACCCCAATATTCAGACTTACTATGTATGATATTCTCACCCTTCTTACCTGTCCTGGATCTTGCAGAAAGATCAGGAGAATCCTATAGACGATCTGTGGTATAAGAATATAAAAATGAAAATTCTGTGATGCAGGAGAGTGAAACTCAAGTGATGTGATGGAAGAGTTGCTTAGATACTAGAGTGATGGCAGTAGCACAGGACCTTATATAGAAGTAGAAATGAAATAGAAATAGAAATGGTTTTCCTGCAGTCATTCTGCTACACAGAATTCCTACCAGTGTGAACATGAATTTTCCATACCGTTCAGCAATGAGAGAGCACCTTGGAGTTTTAGAAACTGTATGAGGGAAAATGAAAGAGAAATTAGGGTTGGCTTATCTAAAATTGTCAAAGCTGGAGGTGTCTGGGAAGATGCCTGGTGATTCATTGATTTGGTTGAATGTGGCTGAACGAATAAGGTCAGTTAAATTTCAGACCAAGGTGACTGGGTTTGGTTTCCAGGCATTTCTTTATCCAGTATCAAAGGACAGATGGGGGAAGTTCGTTGACCATTTTCACCATTTTCCACTCTTCCTAGGTTGTTAGAGTCATATCCTAACTGGTACATCTGGTCTTAGAGAAACAGCCTAAGTAATGCCAGGGCCCTCAGTTTCCTTCAGTGAAGGGTTGAACATGATGCAGCATTACAAAATGCATTTTTACTTGATATCCTCTACACTTTCCACTTCTCAGCTTCATGCAGCTGCTCCTCGCTCTGCGTTTCTGGGCCATGCAGAACATCTCCTTTCCATGCTCGGCGGTTATTTGCTTTAAATAAAAGGCTTTGCAGACCTAGGTAGGTAGAGTCAAGGAACTGAAAAGCCGCACTCAAGTCATTGAATCCAGTCTTTTGTTAGCACACTCTGTTTTGGCTTCATTATTATCATTATTATAGCAGCAATTTCCATTGTTAGAATTTTTCTGTAGCACGGTGGTACCTTGGTGCCTTGGCCCTGGGTGATGGAGCACCTGGTACCAGTCACAGAACAAAGAAATCAGCCTGCCTCGAGTGGCAGACAGGCTGCGGCAATTCTTCTATCTATCTTCATCGTTCACGTATCTTATGTGGTCGTGTCTTGAAATCCCACATTAAAGCATTTCTTAAAGCAAAGATATTGTTATATTAGTCATTCTTAACATGTAGCAAATAGGTACTTTTCCCTCTCTTTAATTATTTCCTTGTCTTTAGGAACTGCAGTTCTTTGTGTTTCATGGCTATTTAGTGACATGTATCCCACTCCACATGCCTTGATCTTAATTTCTTTGCATCTTGCTTGCCTTTGCAATTTGCTGATACAGTAAAGGCCTGAAGGTTGTGAAAGATCTTGGACAGTAAATAATCAAGCCCTGCTCCTTCTCAGTCCTGTCCATCAGATTAATTCATTTGAAAATTTGAATGTAATAATGACCACGTATTTATTTTCTTCAGAATTTCAAACAAAAAAATCAAGAAGAATAGAAACAGGGGAATAAAGGAGAACAATGACAGATGGCCTTCTGGTCTTTTACCTGGTAACTGGAATGACTGTGACTATTGATGTGATCTTTGCCATGATCTTTATAATTCTTCATTGGTAGGTGAACAGCATACAGTGTGATTTATGTTTCATTTGATCAAACTATGGTATTACTGATGACAAATATGGCCTGGGGTGAACTATTTAAGTTTTTCTGTAGTTTAGTATTTGGGTTACTGGTAGAGAAAACAGGAACAAGCTTCTGGAGATTAGAAAGAAGCACTTTGCAAAGCAGTTACAGTGACTGTGGATGGGAGGGGATTCAGAGCAAGTTATGTAAACCTACTTGAAGGTATGGTTTTGTTTAATTCTTTTTTTCCATTTCAGGACTCTTCTAAAATCTATTTGGAAATCAAAATCTGTGCAAGACAACCAATACAAGAAGCTAGCAAACAAGAGATCGCTGTGCAACATGGAATAAATAGCTCCCCCCTTACGGTCCTGATTGGCCTTTCTAGGAACTGGAGTCTCTGCACACACAGCTACAACGTTCTCACCATCTGCATTAGCCATAACACAAGAAGTGGGAGAGCCCTCACTCACTGAGGATGAAGCACAGAAATCCTTCCAGTATTGCATAATGAACAGAATTAGAAAAAAATTGATTACATAGAAATACGATATAAAGAAGATTAAAATATGTTTGAAATACTGGTTTTGAGAAGTACTTTTTACAGTTTATTCCCTGTCTTGGATTACTGAACTTTAAGTGAAATGTGTTAAAATACTTCTATTTTAAGGTGGCCATCATTCCCCAGGTATGTTAATAGTCTGAGCACCTCTGAACCGGACAACCAAAGCTAGATTTTGGTGCGGATGATGGAAAGAATATATTTAATATGTATTAATTTTGTGAAGATGTTCACCTAGACTAGATGAAACTAGGCAGATAATCTAGGCAGAGACCATTTTTTGTAAGGTGCTCCTTATGTCCTCGATGATCTTCAAGCACAGGACCTACTGTGTAATTGCTATAATCCAGTTTCTTCTTGGCACATGGAAGGCTGTGTAATGGTAGGGAAGATCATTAAAAGTTGTTTCATAAGATTCATTACATTCTTACCTGCGCATTTGATTTGCACATGTAACCATTTGCACATTGCACATTTGATTTGCACCTATGATTTGCACATGTAACCATTTCTGCCATCAAGCGGCCCAAAATATGTGAACAGAAGAGTAGCCACATTGGATCAGACCAAGGATTCATCTACCTCTGTAATCAGATCAGCGGACAAAAAGAGATGTCTAGGGAAGAGTACAAAAAATAGACAAGGCTGTGTGATGTTTTCTACACGTATTCCTCAGCTTCCAGGCCTTTGCAGGTTTTTGAAGGTGCTTTCTGTTTGTGTAAATAAACATTGTTTGATGCAAATAAAAAACCTGAGCTGATGACACGTTGAAAAATGGACTGTGGACTGATTAAAATGTTTAATAGATTTTATGATTAAGATTTTCTCTGGAGTATAGTAGAAGCTCTGAAAAGAGGCCAAATATTGAGCACTCCAGGGTAGAGAATGCTTCTCAGTAAAGAACATTGCAAAAAAATTGCAAAAAAAATAGATTGGAGGTAGTAACTCATCCTCTCAAAGAATTCCTGTTCTCTTCAGATCCTCGTTTGCTGCAGATGTTCTAACTGCACCATCTGCACATCCTTAAAAAAGCATTATCGTATTTTTCGGAGATACATCATTTTGTTTGCTGTTTAGTGAAACGAGCATTTACATTTTTGCAAATAAAACATGATATTCAAAAATGACATGCACTTAATTCTATAAAAATATCTTTTTTTTTAAAAAGGAAATGATATTTTTGGTAACACCATCATTAATGATGTAATTTGATGTCATTTGATGGACAGGGCTAAAAGTCTTGCAACTTTAAGAAGAAAATGCATAGAGGAGGAAAAAGCAGACAATAACAGTTCTGCAGTTCACAGAACTAGCTTACACGTTCAAGGTGAGTTTTTGATCCCATGTAATCCAAGTCTGTATTGTGGTGAGTCTGGGATTAGGTCTGCAATGCTTAAAAATAGACCAAACCCAGTTGTTATTGCTCAGGAAAGTTGCTTCCACTGGAATTATGGTAAATATGAAACCCTGCTGTCAGCTCTGCGGCTGACTTTTGAACTCCTGCTTTCATGTTGCAGTTAGGCTGCAGCATAACTGAAAGAGGGGGAGCTGCAATATTCTTTTCCATAATGATGATGCAAAGGTGTACTGTTACCGTTTTGTATTTTAATAACATTTGCAAAGAACCTCCACTCTTACTTGGATTGATATTCTGAAGGTTTTGAATTTCCATGGGCTGCTGGCAAATCCAGCAAAAAGTAATGGATACATAAGCAGGGTAGTTCAGAAAATGAAATTCAGAAACAGCTGAACTAATCCGTAGTGCTGAGTGTGGGGGTCCTTAGGGTAGATCAGGGAGGCTTTGTTCTATATTGGCTTATATTTTATAAAATATGATTGTCTTCTGTTGTGGGGTTTTTTTTGTTTGTTTGTTCGTTTGTTCTTTTACAACTTCTTAAAGCTACTACAAAATAGGAAAAAAAATTGCTAGAAAATTTGATGCAAAAACTGTAGCATAAAATACGGGAGAGTGCCTTGCTGCTCACAGATAGGGTAAACAGGCTGTTCTGTTGTTGAGACTGCACCCAGAAACTCCAAGAAGTGAGGAAATTGCTGAAGTTAAGATTGCTCTGTCCAAGCAGCCATCGCACAACCACTATATTATCGTTCTCTCACCCTAAATATAAACTTGAATGAACTGGTCTTTGTATTAGATGCAGCATAAAGCACATAGGAAGTGCAAAATTATTATCTTGACACACCCATAGCAACCTTCACTGACATTTGATCCCGTCATCTGAAAAATATACTTGTTAGTTTGGTAACAGGGTGGACAGCCGTGACAGATAAAGGGCATCCAGAAATACGTGTTTTAACTTAAGTATTTTTAAAGACATAAAGAACATGTTACAATCTGCTTGAACACTTCTGGCAAGAAGTATTTACCATCTAGGTTATGTAGCTGTACTAGATGTAACTCCTCTTACATGCAGTGCCTGAGAAACATGTTTTATTGTTACTTGCTTGTAGCGTGTTAATTAAGACAACCAACAAGAGTTGCTCCTTTTCCACAGATTTAACAACAATATTTCTATCTCCTGCTTGCTGGCTGCAGTGGAAATGTTATCTTTACTGATCACCTCAAGGTATGAAAGCATTCTTATTCTCAGATCTTAGGCTTGTGTTCAGCTCCTGTTGAAGCCAGGGATATTTAAACTCTTGAAGTGAGAATCTGCTGCATTTTTTAAGGGGAGAAGCACAAAAGAACTAGAAGCAGAAAGGACAAAGGTCACGTAACAATATCTTCATGATCTCAGGACTTTGTGCTGCCTACAAGAGCTTTTGGCCAACGTGGATGAAGCATCCTCCCTAGCCCACGCTATAACATGTGATCTGTACAAAATACCAGTGTTGGGAGATCGGGGATTTGCCCTCATTCAGACGCCCTCCTACACCACAACTTGGAGGGTCATCAAGCTCCATTCATCTGCCAGGAGACCTTTTCACCTCCCTTTGCTGTACAGAGGACTTCTGGGATTTCCTCCTACTACTCCAACTGCTGGGTCCAGGATACATGGATCAGAGTGAAGGTGAAAATCTCATCATGCTTAAATTTAAGCTTGTACTTCCATTCTTTCCTGAACTAGGATGTCCTCATACATGTGTTTAAGCAATTTCCTGACTCAGGGCCAAAATGACTGTGTCATCTTTTGCTTTCACTTGCTTTGCATTGTCTAATATTGCAGCATGATCTTCTGGGTTTTGTTTTAGTTTAATAGTATTTTACACATTTCCCCACTATTCTTTTATCTTCCTTTTCTTATTTTTCTTAAAGAAAAATCCTTTTGGAATGCATATCTTGTCTGTATATGATCCACCATCTGTCTCAGGAAATTTAGGATGCATTTATATAGTTATTTAGGTCTTGATGTATGTGCAGTTTCATTTATGTGTGGTCTAATAGTATATACCATAGAAATGAATTTTTTTTGTCTTTGACAGCTTTACTGGCTCTTTTTGGAAACTTTTATGGTGAATTGCAGAGATTTTCATTATTTTTTTTATAACTTCATTTAGTCAAACACACTTAACAAAATAGTAAGTACTCACGTTCTTTTCTTTCTTTGCTGCAATGCATACAGAAGAGAAATTGCCACAGAAATATTGGTCATTTTTTACCCTCATGCTCCATAAAATAAAATAACAAAATGCTAGTTGAAAGCAGATTCAGTGCTCCATGATTGGTGGCAAAATTTCATCATTGTGCAACTATTACAGGGAGAAAATAAACAAATAATATGATTTATGATTTTATGAATCACAAAGCTAGAGCTAAAAGTTAAGTCAAATGTACAGCATTTTATATGGATTTTGGAAATGGAACTCTGCGGCTTCCAGTTGTTTACATGTAAAGTGTAGAGATGGATTTTTCAGGTTCTGAGCATTCAGCTTCTACTTCATTATGAGAATCCTGTTACATTAGGGCAATAATGTTCATTTACGATTTACTAAGATTTTTAGTTAGCTATACAGAGGAACTTTTGGCTTAGAACTGCGTCAGAGCACTCAGAGTGGAAAATCCATTATGGTGAATTTTCAGGGCAATGCTACTTTAACAGGAAATTGTGTTCGTGGGCTGTGAAAAGATAACTGGAGAAAAACTTTCATGTCTGAAGCAATTAAACCCCAAATCCAGCATGGCTGGATATGAATAACTGGTTATTTAAAATTACTTAACTTACATGTGTTTTGCACTCTGTCCTCATGTTCTTATAATCAGAAAGTTACTGGGCAAAATGGGAAGACTTCAGCCAATTAAATCTTCATTTTGGACTGTAAGCCCTTTCCCAAGGAGATGGTTTTGTAGTATATGTGTTAACAAAGCCCTATAACATGATGACCTGATCCTCATTGAGCATATCACGTGTTAACACAACATAAGAATTAAAAAATAGTATGAAGTTGTCGTGCAGAGGAAGCGGTTGCTATTTTGGGATAACATTATGTTGTATCATGCCTAGAATAATGGCAAATTGTTAATTAAGATTCCTTGATATTTGCAATGATCCAATTTTCTGTTGCTTATAACTGCCAATTTTTGGTCTTTAGACAGAAGTTTTCCATGCTGAACATGTGATCCTCAGGCTAATGTCTTTCTGGGTATGCAGAAAATGCAGTGGAATGTTTCTGGAAACACACTCAATGGAAAAATAGGTTGCTGATCCCACCCTAACCATTTCTCTCACATTCCTAGTTTCTGCTCCTGTCCCAGTTTCCCCCATCCCAGCCTGCTGTCCTATCAGCAGCTCTTCCTTAGTGTGGTAGGACTAAGACTAAGCAGGAAAGGAATTACACGGTGACTTGGAGACGATAGAGGTGAAGTAGGAAGTAGTGAGAAGAATAAGATATAGTCTGGGAAAGTATTTTGAGAGGGGCAGGTTGGGAGGGGGGAAGCTGGGAAGGGAGCCGAGACTGGGAGTGCTAGAGAAGTGGCCATGGAAGGAAGGCTGTGAAGAAAAAATAAATTAAGCAGCATCCTGATATTAGTGTGATAAAGAGGCTGTGCCTAGAAACCTGATGGGAATGGGGAGAAGGAGCAGATACTGTGAAAAGAGAGATGTCTGTGAGCAAGATCTTCACCAAGGGGAAGAACTGGCTGGATAGAAAGCCAGGCAGGAACTGGGAGGAACATGGGGAAGCAGGCTAGGATTGTGAGACCATGGGAGGCAGAGAGAGATCAAACAGGGAGCTGAGCATGCTGAACATGAACATGGAGAGAAGAAAGGCAGGATGAAGACATTGAAACTGGGGAAACAACCTGGGTCTGAATGCTGGGACAGGAGAGCTGGGGGACTGGAGTGATGAAAAGTGCTGGAGGGGAAGACTAGGACTGAATGGATAAAAAAACAGAAACAAGGGTGAGAAACCCAAAGAGTGGAGACTGAAAATCACTGCCAAGAACAGACTGGAAGAATGAGCAAGTGTGACATGGGACAAAGTGGGGGCAGTTTTGCAACAGAGAAGACAGAAGAGGTCGGAACAGAGGATTTGTTTGGAGGGACCTGTGTCCACTTGAACACTGTTCACCATAAGCCTGGATTAAGGACAGTTTTTCTGAGCTTCTTTGTATCTCTGCTGCTAGCAAACATTTGTAAGACCCACTAGCAAACTACATCTCCTGCTCCCTGCATTCGTAGCTAACTGGAAGGGTGAATACATTAGCTTAAGCATCCAGAGCCTTGTCCTGGAGCTGAAAGTCCCAACCCTGCCAATGCAGTATGTTGTTATGAGTATAGTGCTACCTGGCAAAACACCTGAATCGTTAGCAGAGTTTAAAAAATCATGGAAAACTTTAAAGGAATTGCAAGTTTGAGTGTTAAGAAACATCAGTGTGCATCTGGGCTGTACAGCCCTGGTCCAGACCCTGTCTCTCGTGTGCACTTGAAGACACAGCAGGCTGCAGGCTTGTTCCTGCAACACACTCACACAGAAGGGGCAGAAGAGCTGGGGACCAGTGGATCAGCCAAAGCTGTCAGGATTGGCAGGACTGGTTAAGAAAACTTGGGGAACATACCCAAGCAGATTAGCAGGGAGACATTTTAAAGGCAAAACAGGCTGAAAGACCTCCCTCCTTCTCCCCCATTGTTTGGCCACAGACTGACATGGGGCTGGGACTTCATCCAAGCAACTTAAAAAGGAGAAAGAGAAGGCCACTGAGGAATTTAATGGGGCAGGATGCTGAGAGACAGACCTTATAAAGTGGTAGATTAGTGTGTGTATTTACTTCACGGTAAATGGTCCTGAAAAGGCAGTCAGGTTTTTAACCTGTTTTTCACTTTTAAAGCCTGCAGACTTTTATCTTTGTAGATAAATGGATAAAGGTAAATTCCTTGTCTCATAAAAAGTTCATCAGGTGAATGATGTAGTTCTTTCAAAATGTCATCAGTCTTCCTGGTCCAAGTGGTATTCACAGCAGGTTCTCAGCCAGTGAAAGTCAAAATGCCAGCTCTCTTTGAATAGCAGAGAGGCAAGTCATGTATAATTGAATCTCTTATTTTTATTGTTGAAGCACTGATTTTATCCAGGCTGCCTATGTGCTGCACTTGCTAATCTCAGGGGAAGACATCTGTGATTTTCTAAGAAAGCTTTAAAGACCTTAAGTTCATATGTTCATAGAGCACACGTCCAGAAGGACCCACCGGATCATCTTGTCTGATCCTAGGTCTGTGACAGGTTCTTCCCTGCCTGTCTTATTACTCTTGTGCTGAGGCCGGTAACTGGACTGAGGTCTGTGTTTAAACAATACCTGTGAGAAAAGCACCCAGCCTTGCTCTGGGGACACTGAAAGACTGTAAGTCCAGCACTTCCCTTGGTAATTTGTTCCAGAGGTTTATTGCCTTCTGTGATAAACAAGAATTGCTCCTCATTTAAAATACGAACACATCTGGATTCATCTTTCAGCCACTGGTTTTTGGTTCTTGCTAACATCAGCAATCTTTTAGTGCTTTGTATTTTTTCTTCCTGGAACATTTTTTCTTCACCAACACACAATAATCACTCACTTTTCAGTCTACTTTTATGACTAAGCTTCTTAAAGGTCTTTTCAAAAGCTTTTCTTTCTCCTGTTTGGGTACTTTTTCTGTCAGCTGCTAATTTTTCAGCATTCTCTCTTCAGCCGAGAACCATATATGCCCAGTGACACTGATGTCTGTGTTCAGCTGCCTGCTATCCCTACATCCTAAACCCTTTGCAGAGTCGCATCTTTATAAAGCACAGTTACTTTTTCAGTAGATGCAAACTACATTCCTTGTTCCTGAACCAACTTCTCATTTGGCCCTGATAAATCACACAGGGATAAGAATTGTTCCTGTATATTCCTGATGGTTCCATATTCTTGTCCCAGCTTCATTTACTGCTTCATCCGTCTTCATGGCCTCCACCCGTTTTGTCCTCACCAGGAGCAGCTGTTGGAGCTCAGCCACTATTCAGAGAAGAATCCAAAATTCATTGGCCTGGATGTACAAAAGTGCTAGTAGGAACACAACCCTAAATCCTATTAAGTTTGAAGGGGATACCGGTGTCTGCATTTTACATTAAACATTCGTATGTTAAAATAACAGAAGCAGCATGAACTGCTGTTTCACCGCTCATAGCCTCTTAGCAGTGAGGCTGCATACGGGCAAGTCCCTGATTCCCATTATGCCCTACCCCAGGAATCCCTCGCATTTCTACACATGTGCTGGGTTAAGTCAGGAAAGAGTTAACTCTCTTTCCCGTGGCTGCTAGGAAGCTGTTCCTGGATGCAGAGAGCAGCACTGATCAGTTCTCAGCTGGCGCTGGGGAATGCCTGCACTGAATTCAAGGTCTTTCTCCCCTTCTGATCCTGCAGCTGCGTTCCCAGCTCTCGCTGTCTCGCTACAGGCAGTGCTGGGACACACAGTTCAGGCACCTGACCCCAACTGACCAAGGGAGTATTTCATCCCACAGTACGGGGGCGGAGTGGAGGGGTGGGTGGGGGAGCCATTACTCTCTCCCTTACTCTCTCCCATACTCTCTCTTGTTCACTCCTGTACACTTGGTAACCCTCACCCTGACTCCTGCGTTAGCTGCTTCGCTAACTCCTGTGCTGGCTGGTTTGTGAGGGAGTTGGTGGGTTTGTTTAGTTTTCCTGCTCATGCTGTTGCTGAGAGGGTTCATTCGGAATCTGCTCTGACAGCACTCAGCAGCACATGGTCGTGCATCGGTCAGTGGGTGGTG
>NW_010227570.1:12002-16253 GCF_000690775.1 Eurypyga helias | reverse complement strand
TTTTTCCTCTGATTCTCCTCCTGTGCTGAAGGAGGAGTGGGGGAGATCTGTGAGAGCAGCTTCATGGTATTTTGCTAGCTGGAGTTAAGCCACGACACTGTAGCATGAAATAAGCTGGTACATGCCTAACTGGACTGTGATTAGTGATGATTTTGAAAGAAAAGAAAGAACCCAAAGTCAGCATTAAGGATGGAGATAAAAAGCTAACACGGCGTTAGTAATGGAGAAAGCAAACATCATGAAGCACTTTGGAGAAAGACCTTCTATCACACGAAATTAGAGACATTTTCCAGTAATACAAGACTCATTATTTAATTTTAGATTTTCAATTTAAATAATTCACTCAACTCCTCACAGCAGATTTCCTGTACCTCTAATAGTTACCTGTGTACTTGTCAGCTGAACTAGATCAAAAAAATATGTTCATTTCTGAATTTTCCTCCAGTATTTCCAGTCAAGTAACATTGGTTAACTCTGAGGTTAGAATCCAGCAAAATATATAAGCATTTAACATATTTCCATGCAGTGATACTGTTTGGGCAGAAGGCTGCAGTAGAAGATCAGGTTGAAATGCCCCAGGAGATACGTTGGTTTTGTTTGTGGACTTTTTTTTCCCTTACTTCATCATTGCCAGTTAGATTAACAACTACCCAAAAATATTTACAAATTTCAACAAGCTTTGGTAGCACAGAAGCTGTTTTCACAGACTCCTATCATTAATTGCAGCTAGGCTGATGATCTGCATCATAAAGAAGTTTTTTTCAAGATGCAGTATAAAGAAAAACATTTCCATTCATTAGCTATTCTGTCTGAGTTGGTGCTTGGCAAAAATTAGTCATCCATACTGACTATATTAATCAATATTCATATATGCAAAATGTGTACAATAAAAGTATAGCATAACCTTAAAATGAAAACTCATTATAGTTAATGACTAGCATACTGTAAATTTAGTCCATAACAGGATTTACCAAGTTATGTACATGTGTAAATGAATGAGAATCAAAACTGCATAGAATATTGGCATTTTTGCTTTAAGATTAATTAGTCAATTTCTTCACAGTTTGGTAACAATTATCTCAGAATAATGACCTGCAGTACGTAGTTAACATTTATTACAAGTTTTTGCAAAAAAATTATTTTGAATAGTTATCGTAGATGACGATCATCTGGTGTTTGAGAAAGTGTGCATTTTCCCCAAATAACATCCAGATCATGTTTATTGTGTTTCCTCTGTTCATTTGATCAAACGCACACAGTTGCCACGGACCAGAAGAGCTGCATCTCATTTGTGCCTGTATGGAAGTGTAACTCCTACTACAAGAACAATTTAAAGCATTCTTTCATAGCAATGATACTGAACTAATTGCAACATTACTGCTAATAATACCAATCCTTTCTTCTTCAGTTTCACCTTTCATCACATTATCTCAAAGAGATTCTAAACCACTAAACGTGGGGGGCAGTCATTTTTATGCACTTTATATAGGAAATGATGCAGATGAGGGGAACAACAAAGGCTGTAATGGGTACACAGTGGGTAGGTACCAGGAACAGTTGTATTAATTGCAATATGCTACTCTGTTCCCTGGAAATTTCCTTAGTGCCAGGTGCTATGCAGACATAAATGCATAAACTTTTTTTATAATAAATAAGTTAGAAAACATCAAAAATTATTTCCAGAATATGAAGCAGACCAAAGAGATGAATGCACAAGGGGAATAAAACCAAACCAAAGACAAGCAGTTAAATTAACATAGTAGTACATGTTCTTAGCTCTAATTTTGGAAGTTCAGAAAGATAAAATCCATCATGATGCAGTCTGGTGTAGAGATCCTCAGCTGGCCATTAGCTACCTGATAGGTGTTCAAATACTATCTATCACCTTAAAGTAGGTATAGGTCAGGACAACATAGGGGTAACATAACTGATCAGGAGCAATTCTACTTTGGTTCCTGATCCAGCTCCTCTGGCATTAGCTTAAGTACTTCCTGCATTGAACCAGAGAGGCAAGGTCTTTGCTTTAGGCCATATTCCTTAACTCAATGTTGACATGTTTTTAGCATTGATGTGTAGTTAGTGTTGATGCGGTCTCACTGTAATTATTGTGTGCAGTTCTGAGGCACACAATTTAGAAAGAATGTAAAAGTACTTGAATACATCCAGAGGAAGGCAACAAAGCTGATGGAAGGGCTGGAAGGAATGTCCTATGAGGAGTGGCTGAGGATTCTTGAGTTTGTCTAGTTTGGACAAAGGGAGGTTGAGGGGCAACCTCATTGCTCTCTACAGCTTCCTGAGGAGGGGAAGTGGAGAGGGAGGTGCTGACCTCTTCTCCCTGGTATCCAGTGACAGGAAGCGTGGAAATGCTTTAAAGTTGCATTAGGGGAGGATTAGAGTGGACATTAGGAAGCATTTCTTTACAGAGAGGGTGGTCAAACACTGGAACAGGATTCCCAAAGAGCTGAGAGATGACCCATGCTTGGCAGTGATTAAGACTTTTGGACAATGCCCTTAATGACATGTTTTAATTTCTTTTTGATCAGTCCCAAACAGTTCAGGCAGTTGGACTACATGGTCATTGTACCACTACTATTCTATTCTAAGTAAAGGAAGCTTTACTTAGTAAGCAGATCATTAGAAAATTTAACTAAATATTTTAATAGTTGTCAGTAAAAAAAAAAAAAAAAAAAAGGCGCACAGTATTTCCCCTGCAAATGTGTGTCTTCTTAGAAAACATATAACGTTAAAAAAGGAAATGTATTACCAGAACAAGTCAATTTGAATGGAGGTTTCTAGTGCACACAGCTCTGACTTCCTATCCCTTTCATGCTCTGAAAAGTTGCGTGGTCTAAGCTATGGGCTTGTATTGAGTTAAAATGGTTTTTAGTGACAAAAAGAGTCCAAAAAACTAATGCTTGCTTATTTGCTTGCTGGTATCTCCTGTGTTTGCATTATTTCGGAATAAACCCCAGACAGACTAATAGGGATTATTAGGAAAGAAATGGAGCATAAAGCAGCATGTACTAATGATATAGACCCATAATGTGGCCACCATCATGCATACTGAATGCAGTTTTGATCTTACCTTCTCAAAAAGGAGCAGGAACAGAGAAGGAAGAACTCTCACTGGAAAAGGGGTGACCAAGGATACATATTATTGTTACCATTAGAATCATAAACTACTTACAAAAGGACAAAAGGTGAATATGAAATTATTGTTTACAGTGCTTTCCAGAGCAAGCAGTAGTGACTATTAGATAAAACTAAACATACCTGCTCCAAAGCAGAAATGTAAATTCAAATTTTTAATTCATGTCTACAAGTTATTTTAAATGCTTGAGAGTTGATTAGACTTTTTTTGAAAGAAGACTCCACTGAGTAGTATCAAATACAAAGACAATTTCTGTGACTCAATACCACAAACACCTTGAGCCACATACAACCCAAAACTGTAAAAGTATTCAGGAGATGCAACTCTCCATACTGTGTACTGCTGTACACTTCAAAGGAAACCAAACAGGGTTTTGGTCAAGTTCAGCCATTTTTATGCCTGCATTCATCATAGGCACAAGAAAAATACCAATGGACAAGTGGTTAGGGCAGCATTTTTACAAACAAGTTCTCCTGTGTGTATTCCTTACTACACACCCAGATTTCCTCTGAGACTGAGCAACTCAGTCCACTGTCTATATCTGTTTTCCATCCATAAAATGGAGAATTTTTCTGCATCACAGGGCTCTAAAATCAAATTAATTTATATTTGTGAATTACTATCATGATACAGATCAGTGCAAGTCTACAAAAATCCCAACTGAGGAGGAAGAAAATTCCTGTAAAATATTAAAATCTCCGTATTCCTATAATATCTAAGTATTGGACAGAAAAAAAAAAAACCCCAAACATTCAACAAAACAATAGCACATGCTTTCACTGACAATGTAGGTTTAGATCCCATCTTTCTTTCTGTCACTGAGGGAAATGGCAATACACTTTGTGACTATATACTGCAGATTCTTCTTTAAAAGTGATGAAAGAACTGGAAAAAATCTCCGTATTCCTATAATATCTAAGTATTGGACAGAAAAAAAAAAAACCCCAAACATTCAACAAAACAATAGCACATGCTTTCACTGACAATGTAGGTTTAGATCCCATCTTTCTTTCTGTCACTGAGGGAAATGGCAATACACTTTGTGACTATATACTGCAGATTCTTCTTTAAAAGTGATGAAAGAACTGGAAAAAAAAACC
>NW_010227570.1:0-11979 GCF_000690775.1 Eurypyga helias | reverse complement strand
TTCTACCTCTTGTGTTTCCAATGCAATACTGTTAACACTAGCACACATGGGAAGAATTACAATTAGCAGAACAGCTGCTTACACTCACTCCAGCACATAAGCTGTCATTTATCTGAGAATTTAAATAAGTCTAGTGGTACAAAAAACATGCTCTTGCTGTGTTTTCTTTCTTCCTCTCACTCCTTCTGTTTCTATTTTTTATAACTATGATTCTGGCTTGTCTATCCCTAATTATGTTGTGAGTTCTCTGAGAAACCTTTCTACACTATCCAAAAAATGGTGCTCCGGTACTGATCTGGCATATGGGGATATAAGGAATGAATATGGTAAAGGCTGGCTATTCTCATGAGTCAAAATACACATTTAACACCTGTAAAACACATCCTTTCCTAGAAATAGTCTCCCTTGATCTCACACTCACATCCTAGAAACAGAGAGCTGTCAGACTGAAGTCCTGTTCTACTTTTCTACTTATTAGTCAAATTTACTATCAGAGTATGCTTCAGAATGCTTCAGAGTCTTAAATCTAGGCCACCTCAAGGGCACATTTTCTTCATAGGGCATTGCTTCCTATTTTCATAGCTTCTATTCTTTAGAACTATTTCATAGTTCTAAATGGGTGGCAGAGTCTAAACTAGCAGCAGCTCCTGAAGACTTTTGACCTCTAAATGTTTGTTTCTTGACAATGAAGTGGGATGCCTGCCCAAAATAAAGAAGAGTGTGAGGACCTGTGTAGGCTTTGATAGAACAGTTGGGCCCAGGGTAGCACACAGAGGTGCAAAGGCAACATTGTAATTGAACAACACTGAATTGTTAAACAAGACTCCAGGTTTTGAATAAAAGTGTCAGCTGGCTAGATTCTTGTTAGAGGCAGAGTGAAAGATGGGAAAACCAGTTAAAGCTTGACATACAAAGTATTTTGATCTTTATTTTAACTGTATCTTTTGCTTTCTTTTTCTCACTACTTCAGAGAAATTGCAGAGCAAACACCAGTTTGGTGGTGTATGAGAGTTAAAGATGAAAACAACTGTCCTTTTTGAGGCAAAGAACTAAGGTGAAATGAGCTGGATTTGTGCCGACAAAAGATTCTTCTGCTTTGAAGACAAATGTACAGGAAAAGGCAGAAGAGAAAACTGAGAAGTAAAATACCGTTTATGTCTGTGATGCTCACTGCTGCTTGTAACTGCTGCTTTTGAGAGGCAGCTACTAGCCTCTTCAACCCTTACTTCAACAGCCATAAGCAAAATCGTATCTGTGTCAGGTTATTTATGACAGTGAACATAGTTGTTTTTCTGGTCACAGTTCACAATAGATCCAACTGAATATATCAGATCCTATTAAACAGAAAACGAAGTAATAGGAAAGAAGGAAAATATGGTAAGGTTGTGAAAAGGTGGTAAGAAGACAGGAGTTTTACAGGACACTTTACACGTTCAGCATATGGCCTTAAGCTTTAGCGAGCAGCAGTTAAACATATCAGCCAAACCCTTCCTTATGGGTAGTTTTTGTCATGATATCTTCCTGGAATAGTATAGAGAAGGTGACATTTTTCATGCGAGGTCACCCAGAGTGATGGATGTGGCAGCTGTGACTTGAAAGCTTATTTACTATTGTCCGTAATATACTGGGGTTTATTTCAATCAGTTTCAAATTAGGGATACCAAAATTGACAGAGAATTTTTTGGTTTATTAGTTGTGTCTATATGCAGGATATAAGCCTTTATCTGCTGATTTCCATCTTCACACTTCTATTTTTTCTGAGAATCGTGAGTGTAGGTATTTTTGCTTGGATTCATCTCTTTACAACTTTTATAATGTTGCTTGTTTTCCATGTAACATATTAGAAATCAAGTTGAACTTTTGTTACTTTACAGAGCTTGTAACATAGGCACATGCTCCATATGGCAAGGAGTAAAAAAAAGATGGAATAAAAAAAAGAGAAAGAAACCAAGTTGATAATAGACTAGAATGATAGGGACCGATTGTCTACTTATATATCCATCTGGTACTTCTAAAAAAGTCTGATATTAAAACAATAGCCTGCTGTTGTGGAATAAACCCTTCCCTTGATCTTTTTCAAGTACCAGAAGGCTGGAAGATGGCTTATGTGATACTTGTTTGTTAAGCTCTTTTTTCCAAGGAATTTGTTGGAAATACTGACCATTGATTCATGTCTGCATGAGGAAAATTGTTAGAAACTATGAGAAGAAGCAGAATTTAGTGGAAAGATGTGATACACTGAGAAAGAGCCAAGGTGTTTTTTATAAGAGACTTCAAGATATGACTAAGTTCCTTGAAAAAGTCAGTACATGAATAAGGGAAATCTACTTGTTATAGTCTACTTGGATTTCCAATGAGTTTTCAACATGATTTATCACCAATAATTCTTGATGAAGCTAAGTGGACAGGCAATAACAAGCCTTCACAAAAATTAAAGAGCAGTTGAAAGACAAAAGTCACAGAACAAATTACAATTTTCCATGACACAGGAAAGTCACTAGTGGAATCACCATGTGATGTGCTTTGTATTATGTTTATAACTGATATGGAAATATCAGAGAGGTCTAAAGGTTGTCAGCAATACAAATCAATCATGATAGAGAAGACAAAAGCTGATTGCAAAGAACTGCAGGAATGTTATTCATAATACTAACCATGCAAAAATAGGAGCCAAAATTCACTGCAGATAAATTGAGGCACACTGGAGGGAAAAAAAAAAAACAACACACCACACCAAAAAACCACACTTCATTTTATCTGTGCTATGATGTTCTTGGATCTTATGAAATATTGCACAAGAGAGAGTTCTTTGAGTTATAATATGCAGTCAAATGAGAAGAAAATGTAAGTTCAGTGGAGGTAAAAATATGGAAAGTTATAAGCTATTAGAAAAAGAATATTAAAAAGAAGACAAAATATCATTGTATCATTGTGTAGATCCATGGTACATCAGACCTTAAATATTATGTGTATTTTTAGTCCTTTTCTCTCAGAGGGTAAAATTCAGAAATTATGAGAAATGTTATGAACAGTTCATATAAAGAAAAACTGAATAGATTAGTTTTTTTGAGCCTACAAGATACATGACTGAGTGGGAAATGATAAAGAAGTGTGGAGAGGTTAAATATGAATGTGGTGTTCACTGTGTTTTCCAAACCACACATAATAACAGGCATAGAGTCCAAAACAAAGGGAAGAAAATACATAGTTAATATGCGGAACTCCATGCCAGATTACGTAGTAGAAGCTGAGTGTTAGTGTGGGTTCAAAACAGGACTGGACAAACTAAGAGAGATAAAGCTCATACAGGACTATTGAATACAGAGGTACGACATACATCTGAGACACCCATCACTAGAATTACTCAAAAGACACACATCTGCCTCATCTTAAATCCTTTGTTATAAACCTGCTAGTGACTGCAAGATACTGGACCAGACAGAGCCGTACTCTGCCTCATTATGGCCTATCCTTTGCTGAACCTTTGCCTACACTATCAGCTGAAGATTAAATAAAATAAAATATTAGAAGTGTTCAGCAAGACTCCAAGAATGGTATTAAACTCTAAATAAGATTGTTTCAGAGACTTACATTGCAACTTCCCCTTGTTACATAAGGGTAACTTCATATAATTTGATAAGAAGGTGTCCTCTCTTATCTATGTTGATAAAGGCCACACAATGATGAATGAAAGACAAACAGAAGAAAATACCAACAAGTCCTGTGAAGCAATTTCAAAAGTACATATCCAACACATCCAATCATCAATGATTCTGCAGTTGTTCACTTTTTGCTGGCCATAACATGAATATGAATAGTAATATATGGATGTTATTATTTCAAGTAGTATACATATAAAAAATATCCCAAATATTTCTCTCCAAATTCACTTAAATTTTTAGCAATTTGGTTTAGTTCTCATAATGTTCTGATTCTGTTAATGATGTCCAGCATCACACCTACTTACAGTTTCCCTTCCCTGCCAAGCCAAGACATATAACTTAAAGAAACTTAAATAAATTTCCTATTCACACTTCCCCCCCCTTTAAACTGTGTCTTTAAATCCACTCAGAGCCCCACCAGAGATATGTGAATATAACTTCCTATCCCTGCTGACTTAAAAAATAGGAAGGATTTTGAATCATACAACCCAGAGACCATAGTGAAACTCCTGTGTTATCTGTAGTTGTAGCTCTGCAATTAGATGTCTTTTTAGAAATGTAGTTCATATAAAGAAGTCCCTCAGATGATAAACATTGTCTTAGAGTTATTAGGGTTATTTCTATAGAAAATATTTTATATCCTTACAAAAGGATTTATAATGTTTTCAAGTTACTTAGTCAATATTTCTCTTTAAACTAATCACATCATAAGTATTGGTTCAATGCACATGGTTGATTGTGTAAAGCTAACTATCTTTCATTGTCACTTGTGGTATAGTAGGTGTACTGAAAAATCAACTTACTGAACTATAAGCATATTTAGCTATATCTATAAAGACCTGTTCTAGAAAAAAAATGCTACTGGTTTTATAGTACTCTTCTATTTGTATCTCGTTTGTTTTGAAAGAAAAATCATTTATCATAGAATGTGAGATTGAAAAAATAAATTATCTACTATAGATTTTTTTCCTATGAATCTATTCACTGTGCAGTGATGTAAATGTTTGTTTTGGTTTTTTTTTTCTTTAAAGTAATCACCAATACAGAAATTATTCAGGAGAAAAATAGTCAAGATTTTTAAAATGAAGGTACACAGAGTTATTAAGTAATTTTATCCTTGCTCTATAATATCCCAAAAAAGATAACTTGTTGAGAAATGTATAAAGAAACTTGTAGAGTATATGCATAATATCTTTTTTAAATATCTGAGACAATGGTTAACATATTGTTAGAAAGAAATATGTGCTACTGTTCTACTCTTAATATAAATAATTCTGCCTTTTTATAGGTGTAATGCCATTAGAGTACAAGGATAATTCATATAGAAAATATCAGGTACATAGTGTATTTTATGTGTAGAGACCTACAAATCATTTTAATCTTTCAACTGTCAGAAAATCCCTGAAGACAGTAAGCAAAAAGCTAAAATGTTTGTTTCTAGTCCATACATATTCATTTTTAACTTGGATATCCAGAAGCAATAAAACTATGTAAGCTGACTTCTAGGAAACTACAGAAATATTTGAGCACAATTTTATTACTTTGGAAATACTGCAAAACTCAAGAACAGCTTTACCCATATCTTAGATTGTCAAGGTATAAATGACTCCATAAAGTAAAGTTTCCCTGCAGGTAGACCTACATATAGCATTTAATTCTAGCAATTCCTTAGTTGTTTTTATAGCAATTTACCTTTGGAGTGTTAGGAAGAATTTTTTTTTTTTTTTTTTTTTAGTTAACTGTATACAACCACTAGGCAATACTCAACAACACTGAGATATTCATTGTATAAGGTTAGAGACTTTTGTTCGCAGCACTGTTTGACCACTGATTTCCCAAGTCAGGTTTTGAAAACACACTTGTGTTTTGCTGGTATGGCATAAAAAAAGAGCTGTGATAAACTAGTGTTCAGAAATTCAATTGATCCAGTAAGACATGTTAGCACAGCAACTCTTGCTTTGCAGAAGTTTTAAGAGTAAGGAAATCAATGAAAGGCAATCCCTATTCTATTGCAAAACAGTAAGAAAACTGAGTATTCATTCTTTCACATGGAATTGGAAAAAAACTCAAGAGGTGCAGATTGAAATTTTAAAATTTTAGTAACTCATTCTGAGAAATAAAAAAAGATATTTAAAAAGCAAATGAAACAGCAATACTTGTAATTTTTATGACAGAAACTGAACACCAATATCATGTCTACATACCTTCCAGATAAATTAAGGAGAGACCAAGTTATGCAATGTGCAAAAGACAGGATGTTCTGTGACAGTTTTATGTCACAAGACACACATGGAAGGCAACGCCAAGTCTCAAAAATTTTCTGTTTTGCAGGAAAAAAAACAAGGAAGTTTTCACACCTTACTTACTGAACAGAACATTTTCCAAATTTGATATACTAACAGCCCTGAAAAAAAAACTTCAAAAAGGAAAAGACAACCCCAAATCTGCTTATGCTTATATTTGAACTCAGAAAATAAAACAAGCAAACAAAAAAAACCCACAAACCAACCAACCAACCAACCACTACCACAAAGAACCCCAAACAAACAAAAACTTTTACTGCTTCTTTCTCTAGTTAACAAATAACCCATTGGACACTTGAAAACGTGTTTCAAGGAAGAGCTATGTGGTGCTTAGTCTAAATAATAATTTTAATAATTGTCACTAGATTTTCCATGAAAAAAAAAGGAAAAGGAAAATAAAAATGAATACATTACATGGAAAATTATGTCAGATTAATAGTAATTTTACATTAACAAAATATTGTTCCATATCTGCATGTTTTCTCCCTATTCAATATTCTTTCCTCTGAGGAGGAAAGAAAAAATAAGATAGTAATACATAAGAGCGCAGGAATAATGAGTTCCACAGACTTATAAATTAAGTACTAATCAGGTATGTAGAGGTTCAATTAGAACAAGGCATCCTGCTCTACTGGAGGCTGTATATGTTACCAATATAAATCTTTACACTTCAGAAGGTGAACATAAAAGGTATCAATCCTACAACGACTATTTTTGAGTAAAAAACTGTACTATCACAACCAATCACATTTGTTTAAAAATTTCCAGGTCATAAAGAAAAATTGTAGGTGAATCCTGCATGGTTAAATTGGGTCAGTGGTCCTGACTGTAAGACTATTACACACCAAGGAGTTAAGAGGTCTACGTAAGAGTCCACATGAGCAGGCCTCCTGGCTGCACAAATCCCTTGTCTCTAGGATAAACTCAGCCTGCTCAGAAACACAGAATCACAGAATGGTTGAGGTTGGAAGTGACATTTAGAATTCATCTAGTCCAAACCCCACGCCACCTCAAGCAGGGCCACTTAGAGCAGGTTGCCCAGCTTTTGAGTACCTACAAGTATGGAGATTCCACAACCTCTCTGGGCAACTTACGATCACCCTGAGCCTTCTCTTCTCCAGACTGACCAGTAGTGACCAGTTTTTCCTCATAGGAGAGATGCTCTGGTCATCAGCTTCGTGGATCTTTGCTGGACTGTCTCCAGTATGTCCATGTGGCTCTTTAAATGGAAAGCTCAGAACTGGACACAGTGAAAAGGTGTTTCCTCATGTTCAGGTTGAACCTTCTGGTTTCCAGTTTATGGCCATTGCCACTAGTCCGGTCACTGGACACCACTGAGAAGAGCCTGGCCCCATGTTCCTGCCTCTTTATGAGGATCTTATGGGAGATAATGTCAAAGGCCTTACTAAAGTCTAAGTAGATACTTGTATATTATAGGTGGCTTATTGGAACAGAAAAACCTATGGGCAGCTCCCTATTGGCACTGATGACTATACTACCTGCATGGCCTTGTGTAGCAAGAAGTTCTCATGAGAACATATTTTTTTGTTTGAGAGTTCAAGTAATTAATAGAGCCGTTTTCTTGTGAGAAAAATCCTATAGTAGCTCAAATGACTAAAATACAGGCAACTTTTCTGTGGACAGGGTCTGTGGACAGGGTCTGTACAGTTTGCTGCATGCTGACTGAAGGCTCATTAGATGCTGCACACCTCAGGGACCCTGGCATGTGAAGGGACATAAAATTATATCCGTTATGCTCTATTACATTTCAATGTTAGCTCTAACAAACACCATTTTAAAGAACACTTTATACAGTCTGAGTGTCTTTCATACTAAGATCATAATGAACCAGCACCTCCTAGTGTAATACAGGGATGAAAACTTCTGAACATCAGAGAATCCCTGTGTTTCAAAGGTATTTTTAATTTTCAGCACCATAATATGTTTGAAAATTAATACTGACAAAAAAAGAAAAAGCCAACAACAAACAAAACAACCCCTTTTTTAATCAGTGATGAGTAACTTATTTTACCTTGTTTATCAAAGGAAAGTAACTAAAAGACAACTCAAAGACATTACATAACAAATGAGAATGGTCACTCATATTTCTTAGCTTTGATGATAAATAAACAGTTCATTACAGTTTTCTGCATACTGTCTGGGTGTTTGGTGTGATGTGATTATATCCTGCTGCTGACAAATGTGATTGGTTTAGCGTTAGAGACTAACATATATGTAATTTGAAAGAATCCTGGGAAGAAACAGCTGTTTAGGGAAGACTGTTGTCCACAGGGTCCTTGGTTCTGTATTCTCCAGGTGGCTGATTTCACTTGCACTAATACAAAACCCCCTTTTATTTCCTCTCTGTGGGTAGAGATTCCAGGTCAAGTACAGAGATGATTGCTAGGGCCTTGCTGGGCTTTCCTTAGGTGGAGAAACTAGCCAGCTAATGATCCAGGCCCATAGGAAGGTTCTTTCATTAGCTGGGTTCCAGGAAATTTTATTACCAGGAAAAGAAGGAAGGCGACTTTCTTTACCCTGAAGGTAAAGTGCTTTTCATTTGCAAATAAAGAGTGTGGCCATGAATAAAGTACCATCTGTTAGTACAATAAAATTTACTGTGTAGCCCAAACATAGACAGTGTTGTGTACATCTGTTGTGTACTCCTGAAAACACAAACATGCACAAGTGGATGGTCAGAAACTTCAGAAAATATAAGTCTTGCCTACCAGTACTCCAGCAAAACCCAGCTGATTCAATGGAGGTCATGTCTTCCTTCTGAGCATTCTCATGATTTCCTTGTTTCAAAGGTAATTCTCCCACGTATCTCAATCTATGTATACAGAGATAAATTATGCTAACTCAAACAAAACTCAACAAAAACTAAAAACAACACCACAAAGCTGTGTGTCTGCCACTATAATGACAAGCTATCGGTGTTTGAAAAGCAGATATTTGACAACATAACAAATTCAGCTGAGTCTTTCACTGTAACATTTACCTTTATGTGGATGAGTTTTTTTAACACATTCAGGAGCTGTATAAAAATCAAGACAGCCTGAGAAGCCTTCAGCTAAAGCTAGTCATTTGCCTCAGCCCTAATTTTACAAGGAAGGAAACCTCTCAGTAAGAAGGATTTCTCTATCTCTGGTCAAACCTGCAGTTTGGTGCTCCTGGTATTTCTGAGCAGATCTGAACACATTATTCCTACGCTGACACGTCCTCCTTTGTCTGAGAGGAGGGGACTTGGCAACAACTTTGTCCCACTTTGTTATACTCAATTCACTTTTCGACCTGAAATTCCTGAAATTCCTCTGTCAGTGGGTATTAGTGCCAGTCAGTGTAACCACATTATTTCAAAGGAACTGGCAACTACTCTGCAAATAAAGCCTTTCCTAAGACAGAAAGTTGCTTCTTCTAGTCAAACTTGATTTTATTTCATTAATGTGTTTGCCAATGTTCTGCCTATGTATCTATCTGCAAACTTACCAGTAAGAGCTATTTTTATCCCTAAAATATGTGCTCTCAAAGTATGCACTCACTCATCCTGACTTTGGCACCTCAACAGGGAAAACAGAGACATGAACACACATAACTCATTCTTTATTGAATTTGGTTGAAGAAATTTAGTAAGACTGCTGCACAGGTTGCTGGCTGCCTTTATTATTACACGTCTCTAGAAGGGTTGGGTTTTTTTTATTCGTCACAGAAAAGAATATGAAAAGAAACAGTACTTTGTCTCTGTCATAAAATTTCAGAAGATTGTTTTCCTGCAATACACAACTATTCTGTTCTAAAAAAGAACCAAGGATACTGAAGAGGGTACTAGATTGCTTAGCAGAAAGTAGGTTTAAATTTAATCTAAATTTTTTTTTTTTTCCAGTTAAGTATTTAATCTAGATCTCTCTGGCCTTTGGCAGGGACAAAACAGATAGGAGACATCTTCTGCCCCTTAGATACTTGACATTAAGATGCAGAGGAAATAAAAAGTACGGCATAAAATTGGTGGGGAAATTTTTGATTCGGAGACTGGTAGGTAAGTTTTAAGTTCAACTCAAACCAAAATGTCATGATGCCTTATTTCTTATCATGGTTGAAAAAATACCAAAAAAACACCCCACCTTAATTTTTTGACTTATTGAGGAAAAGAATGTAATAGTGTAACCTGAGAAGAAAGATGCTGATGTACTCCTCTCTCCAAATCCTTTGTCACTTGAAGTGGCTGACTAATGTCAGGATTGTCCCATGCCAGGAGCCAATAAACAGCTAATTATATTATACTAAGCATTTTTTTTTTTAATTTACAGATTCATCCAAACCATAGGCATTTCACAAAGAAGTAGGCACAACACAGCTGCTGTATCACAGCAACCTGAGGCAAAATAATTACGGTCTTTTGCCATCAAACCTTCTTATTTGAGACGTGTCCTCTCTTCACTTGCCACCATGGAAATGTGCTAGCCCTACCTTTCCTCTTCCAAACCACTTGCTCTCATCACTCTACCTTACTCTGCTCTAGACCTCCTCAGAACTTACCAAGAAACATTTCTGTTAATTGGCAAAGAATCTGTACTTTTCCTGCCAGTCAGTGAATTCAGTAAGTACTTTAAAAGCCTAATAAGCAACAGACTTAGCTCAAAGAAAAGGTCAGGGCCACCCAACCATGAGTAGGGAAGGGCGTGGAAAGAGGGAAACAAGAGAATGGCTTCCCTTTGTTGGCTTCCGTATTTCATCATCCCACAGAATCACAGCTTGAGTTAACAAAGGGCAGGGGAGAATTTTATCTCCTACTGAAGTGATAGGTGGAAAGGTACATGGCATGATATTTGGTCTAGAAAAGATTAATTTTTATTTTCAAATCAGTGAAGTAATCGTATTTTAATTATTTAAAATGACCAAGCTATGTCAAAAATAAGAAAAAGAAAAATAAATTATTGGAAAGTGTTAAATATGTATGGGCTCTCAGAAAAAAATCAGACATAAGACTACACACAAAAGTTCACCTTTTCCACTGAAAAATCAGTTTTATGTAAGGCTCTTCTTTAGAAGACAAAACATACTACAGATGACCAGAATCTCAGGGACCCCTTTATCTCACATATTCTTACCCCTTTATTGCACTCATGCTCATGTGACTACTCACTTACCTTGTTCAGTGACTGATCTAGCTGAAAAGTTACCATGCAAAACAAAGACCAGACTGTCTGGAAAAAAACCCTAAAAAACCCCAAAACTCCCTCTTCCTCAAAGACTATTAGTTCCTAATCAGGTAATTAGCTAATAGGGTTAGTAAGGCAAGAAATATATTGACTCCACATCTGTGAAGAAGCAATTTATATATCCCATTGTACCTTACTCAAACTTGTATTTTAAAGCAATCGATTAGCTTAATGATAACTACGGTTCCTGTCTGACTGGAGTGATTGCAAAGAATTATAACATTCATGTAAAAATCCTGATACAGAAACAATTCCAAAGAATTACATCTCCTGAGTGTAAAACAAGTCACACTGGATCTTCCCTCCAGGCTTGCTGGCAGCAATACGTTTTCATTTGTGCACATTTTTCCGACATATCTTATTCTGATAGTGTTTACAAGTAGCTCTAGTTAGGAAACTAGTTTACAAGTAAGTAAAACGATTTCACAAAAGAATGAATCTCAGTAATGAAATACTATATTTATATAATCCATTTTTCATTTAAAGAAACTGAATGGATTTTGTAACAAAAGTTTTACAGATGCAGAGGAATAGATACTGTAATCAGACATTCATTTTACATAAATATTTGAGTTACAATATTGAAAAATATATTGCATTTTGTCTGGTTGGCATTTTAATTGTAATTCATTTTATTTTCACAGATCACAAGCTCATTGCATTTACTTCTGCAAAGTCCCACATAGATGCATCAGTATGTTTATACTTGCATTTGCTTTATTTTTTCCTTCCTTCACAATGCAGATGTAGATAAGTGGAGGAAAATGGAGAGAAAGGAGAGAGAGAAGGAGAAAA
>NW_010227569.1:166966-167347 GCF_000690775.1 Eurypyga helias | reverse complement strand
GGGGCCGGAGCGCCCGGTCCTTCTCCTTCCCCGCCCCTCCCCGAGGAGCTTTGAGAGGAAAACAACAACGTTTGCTCATTCCAAGCCTCGGCAAACAGCTAAACTAGTTTACACAGTTGGTTTTGACGAACGAATAAATTGTTTTCTTTAAGTACGCCGTCCTAAGCAAGCACACACTTAACTAGTTTTCCTATGAGACAGCTTTTTACTAGATTGCTTTTTCATTGCGTGGCTATCGAAATGAGATAATGACCAAAGAGGTGGAACCTAATCAGCCTTTTAGTTGAGTTTAAAGAGTCTAGAGGTAGTTTAAAGGTAGCTTTGGTCATGTTTGCTGGCCAGCTGCGATGTTTGCACTACCACGTTATGATGGGGAGAGTA
>NW_010227569.1:162780-166923 GCF_000690775.1 Eurypyga helias | reverse complement strand
GAGGCTAGCCAAAAAGCAAGGTCAGATGTGATAAGACTTGACACTTTTACTCATTTTTCACACACATAAAAGGAAACTTTAAAATATGAAGGGAAAAAAAAAAGGCAAAACCTTGACATGCTAACATCTATTGTAAAAATTGTACATTAACAAACCTTGCTTCTTTTTTAATTAGCCCAAAACCTTATCGTAGTTTGTAACATGTCATACCATGCAAAAAAAAAAAGTTCTATTTTGTTATCAACTAGGTATATGTTCTCAAAAACCAAAACAAAACACATAGTTCATGGGATAATCACACAATTCTTTTTCCTTTTTCATGTTGTGTCTTTGCTTTTTAAGTACTGAGTAAAATAACTTATAAGCTTATAAGAAGAGAGACTGTGAGTGTAATCAATAGTGAAGGGAGTGCATAGGGTTGTAATAGAGGACAGAAATCCCAGAGAAAAATAAAAAAACCTGCCGCTCTGGAGTTAAAATTTGTGTAAAATAAAACCACCAGGTACCGATGAAGAGATATAAAGTGAAATGTAACCAAACAATCAATGGCAAAACTCTCATTAACTTAAATAAGGCCTGCCGTGACTTGAATGGTATTTTAGAAATACTGGTGTCCAGGAGCACGGATACATGTTATTGATCCTACATTCTGTAAAAATGAATTGATTTTTGCTATATACACAAGAATTCTAAAACAGAACTTACTACATTTTTCTTTCAGGAAACATTTCTGCCATCTTCAGTTGAAATCTGAGCTACATGCTGAATATTGAGCTCTCACCAACACACACCTTCCACAAGCAAACTATTTGTGTCCCCATTCAACAGAGTAATAGGAAGGTAATATTTGCAGAGCCATCTAAAACCAATTTTCGAATGCAACTTAGGCTAGGTGTACAAAGGCACTTAAACACCACTGTCCAAAATATGGCTTCTCAAAATGCCTGTGTGGCTACTTGTCAAAATAAACCTGGAGTTTGTAGTCACTGCAGCTTTTCTCCTTGAAGCCTGGCAAGTGCCTAAAAATTGCCTCTGGGCAGGTCTAGGGTTGTCTGTCCCTTGGTAGTGCTAACAGCGTGGTGTTTTCTGCTTTTTCTCTGAGCCCTTCAGAAAGGAGGCTTCTCTGCTTGCCCAAGGGGTCTCATCGAGAGGGAGTTCTCAGGGCTTTAAAAGAGAAAACAAAGTAGGTGAAGAAAGAGGGCTGACCTGCTGTCTTTTTTGTCCTGGAAGATCTGCTTTCTCTGCCCTTCCACCAGTCCTCCAGGGCTCAGAGTAGCCCCAGAGGGATGGTGATTTATGTTCCAGTTCCTTCTCCATCTGAGAGGATGTAAGCCCCTTCCCCAGCTCTGCGGGGCAACGAAGGAGGGAAACAGGACACATTTTCATCAGTTTCTTCTGAATGTTTCCACTTTGCAGAAAAGTTTGGCCAGAGGAAACATGATCATGGCTCTGTCTCTCGGTGGTTAGAGCAGGCAGGCAGTGGGGAAGCAAAGGAGTAAATGTAGCTCTTGGCTGAACCAGGTAAGTCTGGGACCCCCTGTGCCATCAGGCACCTAAAGCATCACCGCTGCAAATCCTAGCCCTGAAACTCCCTAATTCCTGAAGTTTCAGCTCTTAAGGGAAGGGAACTGGATGTTGAATGGTCCCTTTATTCCCACTGCACATTGAGCAACAGGACGGATCCCTGAGGATCAACTGGAAATTCAACCAGGGGAGCCTGATCCTGGCACAGCTTTCTGGCAGAGCTCAGTGCCATGCTGTGCTCAGAGGTCCCTGAGCAAACAAGAGCTCCCGTCCCACGCTTGGTACCGTCATGCTAGCATGGCCCTGTGCCAGCAAACACCTCCCAGTCAGGTGGGGCTCAAGTACCTGCATTGTTCCCAGAGAAAGTGCATTTGATGCACACTCACATACACACATTTGAACCCATATAGAAAGCTTATGATATTTAGGTGCCTGAACACCTACAATACTTTGGAAAATAAGTCTTACGCACTTGAGCCTGGCATTTCTTATAATACTGCTCTTAAGCACCTCCTTAACTCATGCCGCATGAGGGATCTCATAGACTTCATTGAGACACCTTGTGTCTAAAATAAAATGTGAGACTGAGGGCTTTGCTGAGCAGGGATGAGATCACTCTCAGAGATCATGCGACGTCTTAACGTGCTGCTGAATCATGGCCAAGGCAACAACAGTACAAAAAGCACCCATGGGATAAGGAAAGTGAAAAGCATTTCTCAAGCTTAGTGATAGTCCTGAAAATCATACGCCCGATATCCTGTGCAAAACCCATCACTTCCAGAAAAGACTAGTATGAGAATGAGTAGATCTTTTCCACATCACCATTGCACAGGACAGATTTTCACCTGCCGTGTGAGTTTCTGCTCCTGAGTCCAAAGGCAAATGACTGGTGGGTGCAAACTTTCCTTAGAGTAATGGGCAGGCAGCTCTGGCTCCAGCTGGATTACTTTTTTCATAAAACAAAAAATAGGAAACCTAGGTCTTCAGTAATGATTTTCTTCCTATAGGGGCCATCTTGTACGCTTTTTTTTGGTCTCATTTTAATAATCTATATCAGTGTTGTTTTTTAGCTGATTTTAATGTCAACTAGGGATTAATGTGCATTAATTAAATTGACTGTATTTTTTTTAATGAGCACAAAAGGATTTTATGTTAATACTGATGATCCTAATAAGGATTCTGTCTACTTATCTGTATTTTCTCAACATCCTGAAATATTTTATTAGGAAAAAAATTAATTTAGTTACTATCGCAGGGTAAAAACAAAAGCTATCAGGTGACTGCTAACAGGGTCTAGCATTAGCAAGCTATATGATGATTAAGCTGTGAGAATGGCACTTACTTGCAGAACTGTTCATTGTGATGCATTCTTTTAAACTTAATTTATGCCTTTTTAAATTTCTTGTTTGGCATCAACTGTCTCTTTTTCTGGATTTAAAGCCACTATTAAATGAGTACCTGAGTAGCATTGAAAGAGATGCTGGAAGTGAGATCTGGGTTCAGGTCCATATCCCTTTCCTTGGAGCAAGCTGCTAACAAGTAGGAAACAGAAAGGATTAGCTGGGACCAGATGCTACGGAGTGATTACGAACAGGTAGACAGGTATTAATGTACAACCCCCTTTCAGCTGTTCAGGTTGTTAATGCAAATTAGTTTCCAACTTGTTAAAAACCTGTAACATAATAACAATCATTCACAACAAATGAAAGAAATACATTTATTTGCATGCATAAATATATCTGTGTCAATATATTTTTATACATTCACAGCTGTTCCGAGCTTGAAAGACACTTGACTTGCTGAGCAAGCATTTAATAAAAAGCCTATGGAAATGTTAATTAATGGTATTTGGTACTAAATGCTCACTTTGATGCTAAAATGTTACGCTGCACAGATTTAGAATTCATTTGGCATTTTTTGCCCTTGTTACCATCTGCAAATTTCTGCCCCACACCCCATTCTCACATCAGGTTGCTGAAATAATTTGATAGTATTATAGCATATGCCAGTAATGAACATTAGGGATGGATTCTGATCTCACTACACCTGTTTAACATTGTGGCTTTCAATTGCAGGATTTTTGCCCCATTCATCATGGTTTAGATGACTATCCCAACACAAGATGCCCTTGGTTCTGCACAAACGCATAGGAAGAGGCAATGTGCTTCAAAGAACTACCAAGAACTTCAGCAGCTGTCAGCTCTTAAATAAATAAAAGCAATTCCAGTGAATTCAGAAAAAATATTCTGCTGAGCAAAGTTACTCAGGCATAAAATAGTCTGTGAGATCCAGCAGAAAGTAGAGATGTAAGAAACCTGACAGCTGCTTTAAGATACACTGAGAGAATGGGGAGCTGAAGGCCTTCAGGGGCTTGAAGCCCTCCTTGCCCACCCCGAGCACAGAAAGGACCTATAAAAGCAATTCCAGTGAATTCAGAAAAAATATTCTGCTGAGCAAAGTTACTCAGGCATAAAATAGTCTGTGAGATCCAGCAGAAAGTAGAGATGTAAGAAACCTGACAGCTGCTTTAAGATACACTGAGAGAATGGGGAGCTGAAGGCCTTCAGGGGCTTGAAGCCCTCCTTGCCCACCCCGAGCACAGAAAGGACCTCTGTGAAT
>NW_010227569.1:146591-162766 GCF_000690775.1 Eurypyga helias | reverse complement strand
TTGTTTCCTAAGCCCTGTGGTATTGGGAAATTTAGCCAAGACAGTTGTAAATATACTTTCTAGTACTGACAGTAAAGCAAATCGCAAAATCTTTGAAAATATATACAATTTAAAGAAAAAGTTGCTTGCATTTGAAGGACTTTAATTTTAAGCTGTGTTTATAAAAAGGTTACTGACGTGACTCCAGAACTACTTCTGTTTTATTTTACATTTATCCTCAATAAGAACAATTTTCCATGTAAATGAAATCACAAAAATAATTTAAACATAATTAAAAAGAATTCCTTTGGCTAAAATATTGCACAAAGGAATGATTTCCTCCAAGAGACCGGAAAATTAATTTTTTTAGATTAGAATTCCCACTGAAACTGGAATAAACATTGCAGTTGTCTCATTTGTAAGGAGAGGAAAAAAAAAGCTATGAGAAATCCAACTACTTTATGAACTTGCAATAGAAATATGGGGGTGTAGACATAGATGTTTAGGCGTTTATTTCTTTATATTGTTTCTTCATGTTTAGTTCATGTTTTGAATTGAATGTTTGTATGGGATTTTAATAACATTTCTGTTTGCCTGTGTCTTTCTTGACAAATTAACCTTTTTCAGCAGTAGTTATAAATTACATAATCATATTACAACATTAATTAATTAAAGATATTAGTAAATGACCTATAATTAATATAAAATAATTACATAATTTATTGTTAGTTTTGACAATCCAGAGCTGAAACACTATTTGTAACATCTCATGCCACTATTCCTTAGTGTGATGACGGTGTATGTTACAGTAAAATATCCTGCTATGGTACAGGAGAACTAATTTTTGTGCCAGATATCCCGGTATTTCCATGCATTGGCTTCTACAAAATGGACTGGGGACCTAATTGTGAGCAGTACATTTTGTACACGCCACCAAGGAGCTCCAGACCATAAAAATATAATCAACAACTTGCCCCACGTGGCAGATTCCCCCCCTAAATCCAGATGAAGAACGGGGCCGTGGCTCTTTCCCCAACGCTTTTGCGATTCTACCGTTCAAGAGTGGCAAGTGAGGCTGTGAGACAGCTGTGTTTTACATGCTCTTTTCATTTGAGTACGTGTAGCAATCTTCCGTGTTTGAATTAAAGCCGTGTAAAATACAACATCAGACAAAAATGATCTGCCATGCGTCGTTATGAAAAATGGCTTTTGGAAAATGAAAATTTTCATTGCCTGTTAGGATGCTTTAAAAATCCTCAACATGTGGGAATTTACTGAACAGTATTATTTTCCTTCTTTGATCTGAAATAGTTTTGAAACTCAACCCTATTGAAACCAACAAATGCAAAATGATGTTAAATTTTTTTTTCCCAAATAAATCCATCAGTTTCAATTTACACTACTGCTGGACATTTTGAAAGGGAAGAATTAATAAACATCTATTCAGTCTACTATTTATGACATCATAATTTGACAAATGAAAGAAAACAATCTACTTTCTAGGTGAAAAAAGCAGCTTCCTTAGCTCTTATTTTGTGGCAAGTATGGTATAGCACTTTCCATGTAGCCATACAGCTGTGCCATTTTTATAGTAAAAATGCCTTTCAGGGAAATATTTCTGGAGCAGGTGCTCCAGTCCCCTGGTGAGAATTAGGGGGACAGAGGAGCATACGTTTGTACCTATTAGGACGGCTGAAGTAGTGGGTGAAATGGTGAGGCTGTGCTACACCCAGTGTAGCACCTTTCAAAGGTTAGGATGGTTCCAGAGGTTCGCATCAGCTATTTCACTCCTGAGGGAAGATAATCCATTTTTAGAACTAGTCCAAAGCAATTTTTTTCATTGCTGTTGTCCATGCAGGCTGTTAGTCTTTGAATACTGTGGGATTTGTGCTGCCATCTGATTGCTGTCCTCCAAGTCTGTTCTTTTCTGTTCCACTTGGCAGCTTCTGCCACGTCCGTCCCAGTCCTTTTGGAGCATCTTGAATGCAGTAGAACTAAATGTCTAACTTTGGAATTCAAGTGTAACTTGAATAATTGGCCAAAAGTTTATCAAAGGGAGTAATTCTGATTCAAAAATTGTATTGTGAGACAGTTAACAACCTATCCTAGCCTATCTAACAATAGGACTCAGAAGCCAGAGCTGACCAGATATAGACATGAGGGACTCTGTTTAGGTGTTCACTCTGGACATTTTCTGTGCCTGACATCTGGACCATAAACTGATTAAAGTTCATCTTTCTTGAACTATTCTTTTAATGGTTTCATATATTTTCCTTTCCAATATATTCTTGCCCAGTACATAACTCAGCATACTGAGTCGAGACCTTGTCTTGCTCTGTACTCAGCGACAAACTGAACTCTCACCACTAGAAAAAAGGTGAAACCTTCCTAACCAAAAGATAAAAGCAGTCTGCCAAATCCAAACTGTGGTCCCTCTCCTTCCTTAATGAACTGGGAGATGCGTTCACCCCACAGCTTGGAGGTAAAACTTTCCACATTGGACTTTCACAAGAAACCCCATTTGCAAATGTTTAGTGGGGCTCTGTAGCCCTTCCCAGGGGCACCTTGGGCAGAAATATCAGCCTGAGGACTGTAGGACTTTCAAGAAAGTAAACCCACAAACCTCTGATCTGACTTTAAATGTTACATTACATTTCATTATTGGTTTGGCACACACTATAACAGATGAATATAGATGGCTTCATCTGTGTGTTTGAATCTCTGTACACATAGCTGTCATGAGTGATATTTTTAAGGTTGCTGCCTTGGTTAGATGAAGACAATAACATTTGTTTGTGCAGGGATTGCACTAAATATTGGCATGTGCATAAACGGAGACTCTGGTCGGAAAATAAAATCCATAAAGATTTAGGGGATGTCATTCAAAGCACACAAATCTATGCCTTATTCACATGCATATATAAGTACCTCCATAGGAAAATCGAGGGATCAGCGTCCAGTCTAGATCATGATCTTATAACAGCAGCTCCTGTGCAAGAGTCCACTTTACAATTTCCTCTGCTCTAACCATCTCCTTTCATTGCTAACCTAATGAGTGCTTTAAAGTGCACAACAAAAATGAGACGAGAGAGTTTGGGGATACTTTCTTGTCAGGGAAAACCAACACCTTGAATTAAAGGCGTCAAATATTTGAGCCTCTGCAGTCAAAGCTGTGTTTTCAGAATATAAAACTAATAACATGCATCAAACTACTGAGACACTGTAAAATAAAGGAGAAAAGTCCAGTAAACACAGCCCCTAAAACTGCAAAGAAATGCTTGCTTTTGATCTGCAGGAGTCTCTGCTTCTCTATATTGCATAGGAAGAACCACTCAGCTTAACCCGTGGGTGCTGCCTACAGCAATATTTTAGCAATTTGATTTTTTTTTTTTTTTTTTAAATCCTGTAATTTCTCGTGACTCCTATCGTTCACTTTTCCCTCTATTATTTTTCTAAAGAACAATGGGATTTTTTTCCTCCTCTCGTTTTGTCCATAAATTGATTTATGTTACAGTGCGTAGTTGCATTACACACCCTTGTGTAAAACATGCTGAACACTAAAGAATAACTGGCTATCTACCACTTGAAGATTAATCTTCTCTCTGTTTGAGTATCTGAGACTACAGGGCACTCACAGCTGGAAAAGAGCACTCCAGCTACAGGTTTGTGTTTTTAATAGCATATGAAAGCTGCTGTCTCTTTTTTGCTGTGGTATTTATTTATCATCATCATCATCATCACCACCAGAATAATTCATTGTAATTCTACTGTACATTTCATCCAAAAACCTCAGAGTGTTTTACAGGCATTAATTATCCCAAGCAACTCATTCAACATGTAGATGATGCACAGGGATAATTTAACAACTACTAAAAGAAGCAGCTAACTGTGAGGTTGAAAATTAGTTGTATAGGCTAACTGAACAAGTTAGTTGTAGCCCAGAAGAGCTGAAAGGCACACTACCCAACTGAAATGGCAATGTAGTATTAGCAGGCAGAGTATAATTATGACCTGGCCAAGTCATAGGATCAAATAATCACACTATGGTGAGATTCACACTGAGACCTGTAAGAGTACTCCTTCAGTGCGATGTGTGCTGGCACCTTTGTGTCCTCAGTTCACTAGGGATGATGTGCATTGATGCAGTCTACAGAAGAAAAATAAACTTCATCTAGTTGGGCCAAACTTGTGACTTTTGGCCAAAAAAATCTAGGTATAGAGGGTAGTTTCATTATTTTATTCTAAAGAAAATGAAACAGTTCCTCATCAACTGCATTTACAAAGCTGTTAGTTCTCAGTCACATCCCAAAGATATCTCCAACAGCATGGACAATACCACTCCTCTGCTGAAATATGGGTCACTTTAACAGACTAGAAATGCCAGTACCAAACTATTGTATGGTGAAATGTGACAGGATCACACAAGCAGGCAGTGAGGCTGAATGCATAAATCGATGCAAATATTTCTATTAAACCAATACAGGAGCCAGAGGAGGTGTTTTCTGCATTACTAGGTTCCTGGTGTGCTCCTAAACTCTAAATGGAAGGAACTTAAAACTCGTATTTCTAGTGCTTTATGGAAATATTAATCAAGAAACAGAGATCATCTTAGTCTTGAAGGGAATGCTGCTATTTTAAAATTTTCTTGAAGCTACAGTTTATGGAAATTCATGGTTTAAAAACACATTTGCAATAACAATGTTAATTTTCCTCCTTTTCCCAGGATTTACTAAAAGGTAATTGGCCATCATTACTTCCCATCAGCTGCTCACCTCAAAACTATTGCTGTCCCTGACATTAGTCAGCTGTTGCCATGGGAAAGATTAAGTTGTCTTAATTGTACATGATGTTAGTTAAAAACATCAAAGAGAAAAAAAACCCAACCCAAACCCACAAACAAAAGCTATGTTCAGAGAATATCTAGAAGCGCTTGTAACAAAGGCTAGAATAAATACACAAACAATGGAAACTATGGATCATGTTAGGATCAACGAGTTTAGTTTCCAGATGACAGTGCTGAAGGTGAGGTTCAGGGATGCATCTCAGCTCAGCTATACCAACTTGCTCCTGCTTATTTCAGGGGAAAGACACAGGCTTCTACCAGCTGAGGATGTGGCCCTGGCATCTCAGATGCCACACGAGTGTTTCTCTTCCATGGGCTTTGGAGAGATGTGGAGTGGTAACCTGTACACGCACATGGGTGTCCTAGCAAGGGGTTTGTCAACAGGATTCAAGGTCAATATAGAACAAAAAATGAGGCCTGGCTAATTTACTTTCATTCATGCACTTGGAGTTAAGCAGCAAAGAAGGGGTTAACCATAAAGTATTTCACCTTGAACCTTGCACTCTCTTTATCTAGCATACCATAATAAAAGATCAAGAGTTCCTGCTTATTATCTTATTTTTCCTCCTTGTTCCACTAGGCTAGGGCCCAGACTAGTTATGGATTAACACTGTGATCAATAGTAAGCTTGCTGTCTCACTCTCGGCAGGGGAAAATGAACTCAAAATGCAGTCAAACTCTTATTGATCAAGGATATAGGTCTCACTTTCATTACCTCTGTCTCCTGATAACCCACATATAATGTGATGAGTTGCTAATCTCTCTGATTTTCAATGGACCCTTCACCCCTCCTGTCTGCACAGTAGAGCTTTTATTTTTGCCTCTTGTGTGTAATGCTTGTAGCATTAACTCTCACTCTATTACCATCAGACCTGGTCAATCAGGACTCGTAAAAGGACTTTTAAATAGAATTGGGCCAACTATGTTAAGATTATGTTCGGGTATCTCCAAGCAAGGGAGTTACCCTTCAATAATAAACAGATCGGATATCTAGAGGAGAAAAATCCGTCTGCAGCCCTGACAAAGATCAAGTAGTTTGGACTACCCAAACACATCTCAGAAGAAGATGTTTATGTGGATGCTTGCATTTAAAAACATACTCTGTGCTGTAGTGCATTTATAGCTTTTAATGTCATTTTTCTCTCCATTGTGGATAAAGAACCGTTTCATGTCCATCCAGCTTACCTGTAATTTTGGATACTTGCAAAGAAAAACTTGTTAGTTCCTTAGAATAAACTTTGTTGGGTGTAGACAGATTAGTTCAAAATTGATGAGATACAAAATTGTATGCAAAGGTAAAATTTCTTCATACCCTCTGGAACAAACTGCTCAGCACCAAGAGAAGGGCAGAAAAGCTGTTTATTGACAGTGGTACTGATAGACAGAAAAATGTTGAGTATTTGGTTATCTCCTACAAATTTTTAGGAAGCTCAGGAATCACCTTCCGTTTACAAATCAAGTAGTTAAGATTAAGTAATTTCCTTCTGGAATACAATGATTTGCTTGGCTAAAAAATGTTTGTATTGATTTCTTCATTGAATTTTTAGCCCCAAACTATAAAAATGTTTTCTTTTGATGAAATATAAACTTTATTTATTTTCCATTGATATTAATGGCTGTAATGATAAAATAGAAACAAAATTAAATTCTAGTGACAAGCTTGAAAGAAAAAGTAAAAAAAAACGGTTCCTGAAATAATGAAATTAAAGGGTTTTTTGTTTGTTTTGGGGAAAACCAAGTTTTGAAATACTGGAATTCCCTGCAAGAGGAGTTTCCCAGTGCCAGCTAACTCCTCTATCTTGAAAACAGACAATTTGCTGCTGAGCTAAATCACTGGATTAAAGTAATCAGAACTGTGTTAGAATGTGTTAATCAATGTCCCCAAGGAGTCCTTTTTCCGGTTTGTCTCAAACGAATAGTCTGTACTTCTATCAGGTAATTGAACCAGGTCCCCTCACACACAGTGTCACAGGAATTCAAATGACAGTCCTTGTAGATCCAGTCCTTGTAGATCCTACAAAGTGAGTCATTATTAGCATAATTATTTGTGTGATCTTCAATCAAGGATGCCATCACATTTTCTTAAACATAATATAGATTAAAAATAAGACATTATTGATTGGTTCTGAAAGAGAAAGGTCTCAAGTTTCATGTGTAGTGTTTGCCTTCAGTGGTAGTTTATACATTAGATAACACTCATAACCTTGTAGCCATTGTGAATACTGAGCTTTCTTTTGAAGCTTACATCAATCATATAATTAAGACATCTTAGTACTACTTTCGCAACCTAGCCAGATTGCGATCTGTGCTCCCTGGGCCTGTTTCTGAAACTTCAATTCATGTTCTTTCTTTTTTGTGTGTGTGCATGTGTTTTCTTTATGCTTCTTCCAGGTACTCTTTGCGGTTGGTCCAAATTTCTTTAGATTAGCCTTCCTGTTAGCTCTAAGTCTTTCCATTTTATTACAAAGAAAAATTAATTGGGTTCTAATAATGAGGTAGGCAAGCAGGGCACTTACCAATGAAATACAATTGTTTGTGCATAATGGAATCTCTATGGTGGCATCTGCTTGAACAGCTAAATCAAAGACAAACCAAAATCACTGGTTAGAGATAATTATCTTTGCTGTAAAACATGCTCACATCTATATGGTAAGATAAAAGCTCACCCATGGTATCACTAACCAATACCTTTTTTGGGGGGGAGGGGCAATAATGCATTAGTTAACAAGCAAAAACATAGACGTCATCTCGGATCAAAATATTCACATGCTCCAGCATTAAACACCTGATCTTTCATTTTATCATCTTAATAAAAAAGCGATCTGAGCTTCAAAGGGGTTGTTGACACTTCATACTACCCTTGCTGTTATGTCCCTTTCTTGTTTCTTGTCAGACCTGTCTTTTGATACCCAACATTCTCTGCTAAATATGACACACCATCAATTTGTGTGTTAGAGTTTATGTTTCTTAAAAATTGCTCATTTAAAGGCATTAGACCTCCCCGGATGATTTTCTTCACTACTTAAGTTCTATGTTGAATAGGCATGAATAGAGAATGAAAAAGGCAGATGTGAGAAGGAAAAAATATTTTATAAAAGAAAATATTTTCATAGAAATGATAAAGACCTCCATCATAAGGAAGAAAAGTGAGCTGAATTTATGATGCATAAATCTGAGATACAGTTCTGCATGTGTCAAATGGATATGTCAGAAAAAGTGACAGTGGTATTTTTTCACTTTGTGACCTAATCTGATTCTTATCAAAGTCAGATCTGGCCCATAAAGATCATGGACATCAGCTACTTGATAGACCTAATAAGGCAGGTTTAATCTTACAGACTCAAATGCATTTTATCGTTGGAGACCTAAAGCACACTTAAAATTTTGCTTATAAAGCAATGTTAAGCCCAGGGTGTAATTTGATAAGACATGCTAATGCTGGCAAGATCCCCAATATGCAGACAATTTATCTCTAGCAGATACACTCACAATGCATAGGTTTGGTGGAATAGATGTAGTGGTAAACCAAAACCATTTAACCTTTAAATACAGAAAAGGCTTGAGTTTGGTACTGATTTTATGATACTTTTTCACCCAAGCCGAGGTCCAAGTTTTACATTTAGTTATTATTCCCTCTTTCTCCAGAGAGACAAACAGGGGCAGGCCATCGCCGTGTGAATTAATGAACTGCTGGCAATAATTACAATTATAGTTGACAGTCACACTGCAGTGCTTTACCTACTAGTTGCGACACTATGCACAATACCTGAGAGGAAGAAGTAAATTCTCCAGGAAGGAAAGAATTGGTTAAAAGGCATATGGAAATTTACACTAGGGATAATTTAAAGCAACTGCTAAGATTAGAAAAAAAAAAGAGTATAATCACAAAATGTCCACCAATTAAGCCTCAAGAAAATATCCTTTTTTTTTACTTTTGTGTTTTGAGATACAGAGTTCACCCTAGAGCGCTGAATTTCCATTCATGAGCATAGTACATACATAATTAATGCAATCTGCTGTCTGTTATGACTAGAGATGACAGAAATTTATGTGACAGCTACCAAATATGTATATATTTGGTTGTTGTGTATATGGCTGTTAATAGGTTTGACTGTATCTGGCATTGATAATGTGCCACCAATGTGGTGAAGTTAAACCTATCCCATGTCTTTCAGGCCTGGTGTGTGGTAGGGCTATCCAATTTGAATAGCTCCTTTATGTTCTTTTTCAAACCAAACGTTTTTATTTTTGTCAATAACTGTGTCATTTATTATAGTTAAGAAAACTCATGTTGTTTGAGGTCTTTATCAGAGTTCCTACAAATCAGGTTAATTGGTGATCAACAGAGCTTTTCTGCCTTTAATGAGGCCTGGTAGCCCAAGGCAAGGCCCAGCTCTTGATAAGGGACTTTCCCTTTCCTTATTCAGGACCCTTTGATCACTTTTTTTTTTTTACTGGGAGAACAACCGCAGGGAATGTCATTGTTTTTTAATTGCCTGATTACCAAATGTTGGAGATAAAAGATAGATGTTCTCAATTAATAACATTTACATAGATTAGCATCACTAACAAGCCTCATTAGTAGCTGCTGACTTTTGTTTAGACTGCGTCCCATGTCAGTTGTGCTCTGATAGTGCACTGGTAAGTATGTTCTCCATATTAAAATATATTTATTTCTAATCTATTTCCATTAATCATGCAATATATATGACATTTTAAAGCACAAACAGGTTTTATTGAAAGTTAACTCGTATTTCTCAGAGTATTCAGTGCAAAGTTGGGTACATTAGGAGGTTTTGCATCAAAAAAGCCTTGCCTTCAGGAACATTTGTCAGTCCTGAAGTACGTTTACGTATTTAGCATAATAAACAAGCCAGTTGTTTGGAGTTCCTTGCAACTTATGTTGCTGATTTAGTTATTAATTTTGAATCACTGGATCATTTGCTTTTTGCTGTGCCTCAGTCTACGCGTCTAGGAACTGTGTATGATGATACATGTTTTCCTTGAAAATGCTTTGAACGCAAGGGCAGAAAATATACTGGTGGCACTCACAATACGGTTAATAAATATCTGTACTGAGAAATAAATCTCTTTTACATCATTCTGTTGGCTCAGTGGTTATCCTTGGAATCTGACCTTCTGCTGAGGCCGTTCTTCAGCAAAACATCTCGTCCTAATGATTAAATCATAGGAGATGTCAAGAGCCTTCAGGTTTGCACTCCAGGGAGAGGAAAGGGGAGTTAGAGTTTTCTTGGTCCTCACCCTAGAATTGACTTTCCCATTGGCCAACGCACTTGTAAGTGCTGTTGGGGTAGCAGGAGAAAACTCCCTCTCCCCTTGATGAAAGCCATCATCAAGTTGGAGGTAGTTTAAACACACTTGATTTTCGGCAATGAAAATCTCTTTGAAAACTTGTGCTTTTCTGCTTCAAGAACAAAATAAAAGAAGACGTGTATCAAGCAAAAGAAAGAAAACAGCACAAGAGCACTGTTTAAAAAAAGGCTTAACATGTGTAGCTTGCCACAAGGGAAGGGAAAATGGTATTCTGACTGAACTGTCAAAGAAATCAAGCTAAAAGCTGGAAGATGCATAGAATGCCAAATACTTCAGGAGATAGAGATACACTTCTGCATGTCTTTGTATGTGTGTGTACAATTGGAGATACAAACATGTATGGACTTGTGCAGATTAAAAAATGCTTCTATCTATTATTTTGATCAATGGACCTCTTTTTTTATATTTTCAACACCTACTGCACCGATACACACAAAACCAATATTTTTTACTCCATCTGCTTTAAAATCTCTAGTGTCATGGCCTTTGCTTCAATGCTGAAGCTGATTTCAGGGTTGCATAAAAAAAGTAAGCTCTATAGTTCAGTCAAGCATCAACAGTAAAGTGCTAAAGCAGAAGCTTTCGTGCTATCAGTGGATGGATTAAATAAATAAATCAATCAATAGTGGATGTAAACTTTTTTAAAAATCTCTTTTCAGTAGAAAAACTAAGGTATAGATTCTTTTACCCTTAGTCTTTAAGACAGAAATAGCTTTGTTGGCTTCCTCTAGAATCTGTAGTGTAAGATATTTCTCTCTTGTCAGCAAGGGATATCAGAATGTAAAATCAAACAGAAGTCAGGAAGGATAACACATTTTTATCTGTCACATTTTTCAGCCTTTTGGTCACGTAAGTTTCATTTTTATGTTTTTTTAAAAAGGGAGAAAATAACCTCTGATCTTCATTTTATTGATGCATGTGTTTCATAGGGCAATACAAAGCATGGAGCAGAAAACAAAGGCAAGAAATATGCGGGAACTGGATATTCCATTTGTGGCTTTGCAGCATAAGATAACAGAACGGTGACTACAGGTATGTGCACGTATTTATGTTTTAATTAAATATCAGTTTTAGAGGAGAAGAGCTAGTACTAGAATTCTCAGTGTGCACAGTACCAAGACTGCTAAGCACTATCATGCATGGTAGCAGAGCCCTAACGTGACTGATGTGTTCAGAGAGTGAAATTCGTCTTTGTTCATAGGGCCGATGCGGAGCCTGTGCACCACTTCAACGCCGTTATGAGGGAGGGAGGCAGACTACAAACCCACTGAACCTGGGTGCTTGAACTGCCTATGGATGGCCATCGCTTTGGACTCTGGCTGCATTCAAGCCATTTTCCCAAGAGAAATGCTTCTGTGCTGTTATCTGTCTCCTGGACTGTCTACTCCACAAGTACAGGTTGCTATTATTTATATTTTAGTTCTTCCCTACTTTTCTTTTTTAAGTTTTCACCCTTTGTTTGTGACAAACACAGAAGAAAAATAAGCAGAGAGAAAGATAGGTCTAAATAAGCAAGTCGGGTCCTTTTCTGTACTTACTTTCCGAGTCCAGGTAATTCCAGCATTCTGGTCCTCCAAATTCTTTGATTCATGTTCAGCCAACCAGAATGTTTTCCCTCTTGACAAGGTATAATTTCAATGGAGCTATGCTTTGTCTCTGTATGATGCACTTCATATTTTTCATGATTTTGCATCCCTCATACAACACTCTGTCAATTAAAATGATAGCTACTTATGTGGGACAATAAGTGACTATGAGGGAAAGGATTTGTGGAGGCAATTTACAACCTCTAATTCAGCTCCAGGGATGTGCTCCAGCACAGCTACCCTGCGACGGCTGTGCCAGGTAATTTGCTGGAACACTCCACTGAGGCATCAGCCTGTTGATTGCCTGATGTGTAAGGGGCCTCAGACTGGGTCGTATTCAACAATTAGTCTTAGTAAAAAAAAATCAGAAATATTTCTTTTAACATTTGTTTCAAAATATATTACATACTTCCATATTGCAGGGGTTAAAACATGCAGAAAGAGGGAAGCTTAAATAAAGTACCAGAGAAATTAAATCACTGTTTTGGTTGAAACAAAACATTGCAGATTAACCTAAGATCATTTTGTTTGCTGCATTGCAATAAACCTTTACATCTGTACTTAACTACTGACGCAAATACTATTTAGATATTTAGGCTCAGCTACAGAATAAAAAAAAATCCAAATGACTATTTATCACCTAGATCTAATCTTGATCAAATTTTCTTCTTAGCTAGTAGAATATTCTAAAAAGAAACAGATGGGTTTAACCATCTTTCCAGTACCAAAATATAAAACTGGTTTAATTAGTGTGTAAGCAGTCATGGCTACGCACTACATGTGCAGCTCCCCGCAGCAGATCTCTCCTCTGTCAGTGAAGCACTGCTGAAATTCTCCTGTTCCCATTGCTCCTATAAACCTTCAGGCCAGATCTTCGGTTGATATAAATCAAAGCAGCTCCACAGAGTTGGATGGAGTTGTGCCAGTCTCTGGAAGTTGAGGTTCTGTCTTAATTCTTGCTTATTTTTTTTCCCTTGCCAAATGTATTAAGAAAATAGAGAAATATAGAGGAAATGCCAACTGTTCTTGTAGCATTCATTCATGGTTTGTCCCTTTCAACTAATGAAAATATATCAGAATGTATTTTTTTTTTCTGAATACTGTTCTCATTTAAATATACACTTTTAAATATTTGCTAATGAAATGATGCAATTAGAAGCATATTCTTATAGAATCTACCCAAAGGAGAACAACAAATAAGATAAATTAAAATAAAACATGTTTTCCATGGTATAGAATACAATTTCTTGTAATTTTCCCCACCCCCCCAGTATTTTATACCATTCCAATTCCTAGAGAAATTACAACTTTTGACAAAACCACCCTGTTCTTATTTAAACCACATACTGATTCAGGGCAGCTTAGTGGATAATGCAGCCAGGGTTCACCTACAGGACCTCTGTTTGAACCAACTTCAGGTTATAACCTAATTGGCTTCTGCGACTCAGCTCAGTGTCTCCAGGTCAGGCTATGGATCACTGCCAAGGCATCAGGGAAACTTGCAGTTGAGTTGCATGGCCTGAAGATAGACAACTGCCGTTACAAGCTCTGCCTGTCCTGGCCCTGATCCTTCACTTGCACGAATAGCCTTTGCCTGTTTAAAAGAAGAAAGAAAATCCACACTTTCTGCAGATCAAAGCTGTTATTTGTCTTTGTCTTAGAAGGCATCCGCACAAGAAAAAGGTATAAAAAGATGGTTTGTTGGTTTGTTTGTGTTTAATTTGAATAAGGATCATTTTGAAAGAGTCATAGAAGTTAAATTAAATCTGTGGAAAAATAATGTTTATGAGGTAATGGCTTTGAAGCAGTCGGACCCATGTGACCAAAGATTTATGATTTCTAGAAAAGAAATAAAAGAATAGGTCTAAGAAGTGGGACAGATCCAGATCCATCCCACTATCACAGCTGGAGAAGATTTTTCTGACTATTCAATTAAAATAAACAAAAAATAAGTTAATTCTTCATCTTAAATTTTACTATGGTGGGACTAGATCCATGATAGAAGTGGTTTCAGTGGTTTTCAGCATAAAATCCCTACCTTAACACCAGCGAATTAAAAGGAAAAGACAGTAAAGAGGTGTAATGAGGGAGGGACCTACGCTAGACAATTTTTTTTTAAGAAAATATTTTTTTTTTTTTTAATATAGTCCCCTGAAGAATCTCTCTTGCTTTATTCATTGTTTCTCCTAACTGACTAGATATCCAATGAGATATTTTCATGTTTCTTCATGGAAGAGCTCTCTTAATAATCTTCCCTTGGTTTTGACTGCTGTATATTAAGCAAGTATATGCATTTCTTCAGCAAATCTACTGGTAGATAATTTAAGACTGATTATACTTTGGATTTAGGCCTCTGACTTTTTTCCCCCTCAAAATCTCTTGAGATAACTATTTTTAATAAAAAAAGTCCATATGAGTGTAGAGGTTGGCAGTCACAAGCCAGTTTATTTTCTATAGGAGCGTAAAATATAACTACAAAACAATCACTTGCAGTTGAAATTTTAAAATTCTGTTCTCCCAAAGTGATTTTTAAGAAGATTTTGGAGTTTTATATTTGGGTGGGAAAAAAGTGCAAAAGAATGCTACTGATTTATTTTTTCTTCTTTTTTACACTTTCCAAATTTGCTTTTGCTGCTTCAGAATTCCTCAGTATTTTCTGGCTTTTGGAAAGTGGCCAGAGGACAAGGGAGGCTGTCATTTAGTCAGAATCTAATTTTTTTTCAAACTGGAGGAAGATATTAAAGTTTACAGGGTGGACAAATGGAGAAGAATAAGAAAGTAATTAAGTGGAGCCACCTCTGTCACTGCAAATAAACAAACTCAAACCCACTGAATAAAAACAAAACCAAAAGCCAAACCACAAGTCATGTTGTTTCAAATGCTGTAAAAAACAAGCAAATGCCAACAAGGGGAGGAGACATCTTTTGGGGGGTGTTTTTACAGTAATAAAATGCAGGACTGCAAGTGAATTATGGTGTCAAGGATTATGGGGGAGAAAAAATACTTTTGGGGAAAAAAAATACAGTGTTCCCATTCCACACTCTTCATAAATACTTTTTTCCTCCCCTCTAGCATTCTTTCCTTGCACATCTTTTTCTTTGTACTGCTTCTAATGATAGTGATGTTTATTTTTACAGGGTCAGATATACTGCAATATAACCAGTTTATACCGGAACACCAAACAGGATGCCAGTGTTTCATGCCCTGGGCCAACCCCTATCACAGACCACACTCCGGGAAAGCATCAGGATAGGTGAGAGGCAGGAGATGGAGCTACTGGTAGTAGGTCCAGTAGTCACCCTCATCCCAGCAATTGGCACAGCTGGAAAGGATCACCAATGATAACTTTTGGCAGCTTCAACATTATGTGGAAATGACATGTGCTAGATCTCTGCACTGACTGAGAGGTGAGTTATTTCCTGTTTTTCCTAGAAATCAAGAATGGAGAAAATTCTTGGATTGGTGATGGCGAGGGAGGAATGACTACTGTGACCCTGTTTCATGAGAATCCTCATGGAAACCACCAACAGGACAATTCAAGTCAAAATTTGACTAACAGGTAGCGGGTGCCTCTTCCTGTCCCTAATTCCATTATGTACCAGGTTTGGCTGGAAAGGAGAACTCGCCATCTCATCCCTGCGCCCTCCACACAGGTGCGCCAGGGCAACATCGCCGGGTGCATGTGCCACAGGCTGAGATTCATCTCCCATCGCTTCCCCTGGAATCTCACTGAAATTATCTTTTGTTACATTTTGCATATGCCATTTTTTTAAATCAGTCACGTTTCTGGGCTGGGAACTTCCTGTGTTCTTGATAGGAATATTTTTTTTTTTTTGAGCCATTTTGCATCATTTGCAATTTCAGATGCATTCAAATACTACATTAGGTCCCCAGAGCAAAAACTCCCTGTTGATAGATCTCATCTGACAGCAGTCTTGGGAGGGGGCTTTAAAACTCAACTACTAGTTTTGAATGCCGGAAAAACCTGCCCAAGAGATAAGAAAAGAGGAGATAACTGGTAGTTCTCTTAAAAATGTTTCATGCCACCCTGAATATCTTATAAAAGAAAAAAAGAGAAAAACATGGCAGGAATCAATTCAAATTAAATAGCATATAAAATATTTTCCAGATAAGTCAAAATTCCTATTACATATATTCGAGCTGCACACCTCAAATGAGTTTTTCCACTGCGTGTTTTTCATTATATGAGTGGGTATAAAATGCTCCTTAAAAATGTTTCATGCCACCCTGAATATCTTATAAAAGAAAAAAAGAGAAAAACATGGCAGGAATCAATTCAAATTAAATAGCATATAAAATATTTTCCAGATAAGTCAAAATTCCTATTACATATATTCGAGCTGCACACCTCAAATGAGTTTTTCCACTGCGTGTTTTTCATTATATGAGTGGGTATAAAATGCTCCATAGAT
>NW_010227569.1:128899-146581 GCF_000690775.1 Eurypyga helias | reverse complement strand
TTTCCCTACCACACTGCAAATATGTTTATGCTTGAGACTTACTGCCTTTTCCTACAGTGAAAATAAATAGCGAATGTTCTTTTCTGCTCACCATGTTATGTGTTTTAGAAACTTCCAGAAATAAGTCAGAACAGCAATATTTATATAGTTAGGCCTGGCATATTTGTGTATATTAGGTAAACATGGTTATTTGGAACCAAGCTGTGCCTGTATGGTTTCTTCATGCTGTTTTGTTGTCTAGAGGCACAACGAGGCCAATTTTTTAGAAGAAAAATGTGCCATATAATTGCCACTTTGTGATGCATTCAGCTAAAATTATGGAAAAAAAGAATCTCGGTTCCCCCTTTGATGCATTGTGCTGTTGTTCCACTCTAGCTTTTACAAGCTTTCCAGTGCAACCGTCCTGCTCAGTAAGAGAAAATACCTGAATTACATACACAAGTGCACCCACACACACACACACGCATACTGATAAGGTTTGTCTAACCCCTGACTTGAGCACACATTTCAAAAATTGCCGTGGAGAAAAGGATATATTTGTTTGAAGGGGAAGAAAAGCAACACTGTTAAGAAAGGTGTGAGCTGACATGGTAAATAAAAGCAACACAAGTGAAGGCACAATTGGAGCAGGAAATAGTTGGGAGATGTGATTCAGCACTTAGGCTGGGGGATTATGTTTAACATGAAGAATGGAAAATGTAAGGCAGCTCCTCCTGCTGTATATTCATTCTAATATGTCAAATGGAAAAATGACGGACCTGGCTCATTTGAGACCAATGCCACAAAGGGAAATACTACGGTGTTCCAAGTTTTCATCTATTGCCATTAAAACAGTGTGAAAACTGAAGGGCAGCATTTTTGGTGCAGTAAATCACTCAATAGACCAACACAATATTCTGTGGTGCCAGGATGATATTTTAAAAGGACGCAATTACGTTTTCTGTAGGGATGTTCATCAGGACAAAGATGGTCCTTTGGAAAACACCTAGCATGAGGTTTTTTTTTTTTTTACATTGTCACAACAGAAACACAATAAGAAGTATCTCTTTCCCCTGCCTGAAGACAGTTTATTTATGCAAGAAGAAAATCAGAGTAAAGCTAGGATATTTACGTTTAACATCAAAGAAAAACCTGGTTGAGGCCAGCACACAGGAAAAATCTCTTTATCCTGGAGAGGTTATCTCTGTAATGTTGCCAAAAGCAGTAAAACATTGTGTTACCTGTGATGTGATTGCCATCTGAGTGAAGGGATGGAGTTACCTTGCTCATGCCAGTATTTCTGTAAAAACAGTTTGTGCATTTGTGGTGGTTTTGTCTTCTCACTTTTTCTGGTTTCTTCACAACTCTCCCTTGCAGATCAGATACTGGGAAACGGATTCGACATATCTGTAGTCTTACCAAAACGGCATTGCAATTATAGGACATGCATTTTGTCCCTGCAGCATGTTGGGAGTTGGAAGATAACCCATACCTATGGACTAAAAATTAAAGAACTGTGTGTAAACCTGGAATTTAAATTTCATTCAGTTTTTGATATTTTGTTTCTTCCTGCTATAGGCTGAAAATACAGAATTTCAAATATTTTGAAAAAACTGATGGCTTGAAAATATTTAGCTTTGAAGACATCAGCATAACCATTTTAAAACAAATGCTGAACCCAAACTTTCTATATTGAAAGCATCATTTAAATGATTTGTGTTGAAAACCAGAAGATTCTATTAATTCAATACATTAGATAATTCCTTGATGAAAATGTAACATTTTGTTTCATAATTAAAAAAATTTCATACAGGTATATTGATACATTGATACATTATCATCTCATTGCTCCGTTAAAGGAAAAGAAATCTCTGCATGTGGCAACATGTGCCAGAGGTTATGTAATTTGAACCCAAAATATTAGCATTTAATCAGAACAGTGAAGTCAAAGGGAAACAGGAAGGTCTGATGGATGCTATGTAAATAAGAATAAAATGAAGCAAGACTCCATTTTATAACCAGTCATCAGCACTGTAGCCGGAGCTGGTAAAACTTATGAGCTGCTTCAGCTGAAATGAAATTACATTTTTCACATGATTTCTTTCTGAAATTTTGCAGTAAGTTATACTAATCTAATGTCATATGAAAATGAAAGTCCCCTGTGCCCAGAATCCAGGTCAAAGCACATACTTATCTCTTGTCACAAGTGTCCAAGTTACAAATCATGTAGACATGAAAGACCATCAGGCTCACTTCAACAACTGGAAAATTCTGCTGATGGCTGGACTCTGACCACAAAGAAATGTATCAATATATCTTTGTACTGAAAGAATCAATCTTTATGAAAGAATCTTTTTTTTTTTTTTTTTGTCTTTTCTAATTACCTGCAATTTTCCAAATGTAAGGAATGGGAACACCTTCTGCTCCTTGCCATTGGACAGAAGTGGTAGGCATGCTTTAATTTTGCAGCATGGTTTGAGCTGTCTGCCGGCAGTTTCACAACCCGCTTTAGATAAGCCACATCAAGGAAAACCTATGTTCAAATTATTCTTCATATTTCAAGAGACAAGGTTTACGATACCTCTTGTTCGCAGGTGGTCAATTCAAGGACTCATTAAAAGTTATACAAGTTTCCTATTGATAAATATGTGGAAATTATAGTAGAACTGTCTTAAGAAGTCGCAATCATTAAAGAACTTGTGCAGCATTAAAGGAAATAACGAATTATTATTTAATGAGATGACTAGTCTTGCTATTGTTGCTTTATTTTCAAGTAACACTGAAACGGGCTCCCTGGTGTTTGTAGTTTCTGGCTATCTTTTTTTGCCTCCTCATTATTAATTCTTTTTTTTCTCCATGCTAATCAGCCAAAGTCCTATGTGTTTGGAAGACTGATTTTTTTATTTTACATTCCCTTTGGATGTCAGAGTTCCTCATTGGACTAGCTAAAGACTTAGGCAGTAGGTAAAGTCAAAGGCACACCTCATGACGACCACAACACACACTCACGTGCAGAGTTTATGTGACTGTTACACCTCCAGGTTAAAGTTCATTGAGGATTTCCATAAATCCAATAGGTAATGTGCCAAATAAGATTAGAGAAGACTTCACGTTATTGCACAATCCAATGAAAATATCATCTGCTAAGCTCCTTCTGGTGGCGACTGGAAGTAGGGAGCTAATATTAGCAGGTGTTTGTCTCGGAGGCAAAGACAAGGCAGAAGCACCTGCTGATGCTCGTGAAGAAAGTGGGAGCAGCTCTCTTAACTTCACCTGTGGTGATGTCTTCGGTAAAAATGCAATTTTTAAAAGCTGAAATTCTGATCATTGCCCTGTTGTGTCATGTTCTTTTCTCTACCTTTGATTACATTATGTTTAATCTCAACCTGTTTTATATTCCCAAATGTATCTTTATTCAAAATTCTGTTTAAATTTATCTAGCTGTACTTTCATATGCTATCTAATTCCTGACATTATATTTTGCTATGCAGAATCACATTAATAAATGGAGCAGGTGGATTTTTACATCTGATCTGTGCCTGTTTTATTTATACACATATTTTTCTTTCAAACCTTGACCTGCAAGAAAACAAGAAGGAAGAGTGAATTTTGATACCTGCATCCTGGCACTTACACAATAATCATTCAATATGTTTGCATTTGAGAATAAAGCAAAATGAAATTTTTTTTTTGTTCCATGAGGCAATAGTAGAGGAAGCCTTAAAGAGGCAGGTGCATTTCCATTCCATATTTGTCTCCTTCATAAATGTGGTTAACTAATTGCCTCTCCTTTCATCAGTTCTCAATCCTTTGTTCCCGAACACAAGCAGAATCAGAATCTGATACCATCACTGAACTTGATGAGAACCTGACTCCATTAGTCATCCTCTTGAACTCAACGGCACAGATTCTCAAATGGTATAAATCAGCATAGCCCATTCCCATAATCAAGCAAGTTATCCTTAGGAGGTGATTTGTGGAATAACGTCCTACATGGTGAGAGTAAGGAAATCTGAATCATAATGTTACAAAATTTTGTGAAGCTTCTTTATCCGTAAAGCCCTAAAAAAAATAAAGTTGGAACATATTTTTGGAACAATTAGCTGTGTTTTTCTTAGTTAACATGGTTTGATGCAACCTGATTTGTAGTTCGGCTCAGGAACAGAAATGAACATATATAATATACAGAAGTTTACACAAGTATTTTAAAGCATTTAAACCATTTAAAGATTGTCCAGGAACAGATTGTGAATTTTTTCCAATGTGTTCATTATTCACAGTTGCTGGATAACAAACGTAATACTTGTTGTTACTTGGGAATAACACTAAATGTTACTTAGGATCTGTCAGTTGTGAATATTGCATACTGACACTCCTGTAACTGAGATGTGTAACAGATAAAAATAAATGGTATTGTTACAGCAGCCTGTCTAGATGCACCTTACCTTTATAAACTACGATGTTTGCATAAAAAAAGGGTTTTCTTCATTGCAGAACAAACCTGACTTCATGCTGCCCATGGGGTGATACCTTCTAACAGTCCCTGGAATACAGCTGCCATAATGTTTACAAAAAGCTCAATGGAGCGGGCTGAATACAAGATCCTGTCTAGAAGTGACCAAATGCGGAATGTTGGTGTTGCAATAAAGGAACAGTGCCTGAGTCTGAATCCTCTGATGCTGACATGGAGGAATGATGAATTTCCACAGTTGGTGTGCAAAAGCAATGTCCCCAACCACGGCCTTGGCAATCAGTCAGACCTCAGAGTAAATTAATGCAGTCTACAGCTGTTCTAAATTTTGCCAAAACAAAAAACATTTAAAAAGCGCATGTATCCCATTTCTGGTGTGATTCTCATTTGCTTGTTCTACTCCTGGCTCACTGCCATTTGCCTTCCAGTGACTCTGTTATAACAAGGAGGCATGGAAAACAGCTCTCATCTCTACTTCTCCCAGATCTTTAATAGCACAGTGGTTAGGGAACATGTGCAGAAAGTGAGAGATTGAATTTTAGTCTCTGCAGGCTGAGGAAGAAACAGACTTCAGATCTCCCTCACGAAGCATCCAGAATATGGCTGCTGTCAATAGGGCCATGGCTAGCAATCTTCAGCTCATATGGAGGGTACAGGGCTTCTAGGCAAGCAGCAAGGACACAGTAGTGCTCACTCAAGTGACAGTCACGTGTCCTTGTGGTAGGGAGCCCATCCTCTGGCGTTTATAACTCACATAGTAAGCACTTCAATTTTGTTGACTTCTCTGGAAACACAGTTAATCCAGTACTGAGTGTTTGTAAAAGACCAACCTTTTGGTTGCACGATGAGGAAACACTATAAAAATAGAGTTCTGCTCTTCACAGCTACTTCCAAAAGTACCATCCTATCAGTGAAAGTGGGAAAGGTCTGCTAAGGTAATACATCCCACACCGGCCAGAGATGTAGGTTCATGAGGGATAGGATGAACTTTATAAAACACTTTTAATCTTTGGCCTTTAAGCAGCATAGCCAACAACAGGTTCACATCAGGATAGTGGCATTAGCCAAGACAAGTTTACAAATCCCTGAGTGTGCTTCCATCATCCTGAGCTTGAGATATCTGTCAGTCCATAGCAGATGCTGCTGTTGCAGTGCATGTGTCATGTTACTGAAACCCCTAGATAATGATTACGACCGATTATACAAGATGCCATGTTCCTTAATCATATCACTTACATTTGTGCTGAACAGCAGTGACAGGGTTTTGAAAGGAGAAGATCACAGCTGTCCAATAAAAAAAAATCAGATAAAACAGACAGTGTTTGCAGACAGAAGATTATGCTAACCTGAAAAGTAGCTTTAGCGCTGTTGATTTTTGCACTCTTCCTAACTGAGCTGAGCCCTCACTCATCCTCTCTGTTTGGCATCGCATCTGAAATGGAGGTGATTGATGCACGGGCATGTATATTGCTGATTTTTTTTTTTTTACATGGCTTATTTACAATTTTCTGTTCTGCAAGTGAGCATTTCAGTGTGTGTGTGTTGGTTTTTTTTTTTCCCTTCCTCTTCCTTCACCAAGATTACAGGTCTCAGAGTACCAGGAACTGAATACCAGTTCTGATGCAGACAGCTGGAGTGAGAAAATCCCCTTCTTGCCCTAGTGGTAACCCCAGCTCTAAGCTGAAGACATTCCCCTCCTTTACATGCTGGCTCATTTTGGAGTTTCTCTTGTGCAGAGTCTGCCAACTGTCCTGAATTAAATGCAATGCATTTCGATATGAGTTACTGCCTACTAATGACTGAGCAAAACCAGTGTATTCATTTAAGTAAAGAGTTCAAGCAGGGTTCCAGGAACGAAGAGCCATGTGCCCTACTAACAAAGCTATCTAGTTCAGTGCACAGTCTGAACTATGCAAAAGAAAGAACCTTATACTTTTAAGCAGTTATAATGCAGTACTGCACCACTTAGAGTTTTCAGTGGAAAAGTCAGATGTAATTACTGTTTCACACAAAGGGATTTTTTTTCCTAGCTCTGCCAACGTTCTATTTTAAATAATTAAAAGTATAATTTAAAACTTAAATTGATCATTTCAATAGACCTGATCCTGTCCTCAGAGGGAGCCACTTGTGTCATTGTTAAACTGTTGATCAGCTCAGTGTCACTGTTCCTCCTTCATCAGAACATGTTACCATCAGATCTATAATTCTTTTTTGCTTGTGATGGCAGAGCTCCAACATGGGTGTAGTTTGACCCAGGTTAAGCAGATTTAGCTACATGCATAAATTGCTCACATTCTGTCATGTGAAAGATGTAGGCCTTGAGCCAATGTTGGGAATACAACTGATAGCCCACCCAATGGAGAAAGTAATGTATATAGGCAAACTTTCCCAGTTTCCTGTGTCTGGATCCTGGTCTTTTTGACTCCTAATTGCCCAAAGAAGGTACGTGGGTTAAAATAATGTCTTTAACTTTTATGAAAGTTTAGATGATTGTGCTTTCTGGCATTAACATTCATAAAAAGCAAATCTGAAGGCTATACATCTCATGGAAAGAACACTTTCAATTTCCTTTCATATTTTTCTGGCCCATTTGCACCAATAAAGTCAGATGAAGAATAAGCCTGTAAGCCAACTAAGTCATCAAATGTTTTTCATGATATAAACCACCGACCTAACAGGATGCCAATGACCTCTGGGTTTCTTGCACCATTACATGGAGTCTGGTTTCCACTGCCCTCATGTCCATTGGCATCTTTGGTAAAGCTGTGTTATCAGAGATGTCCTCCAAAACCTGTATTATCTTTTCAACCTAATTTTCATTGGTGCACAAGAGAATGATAATTATCCACATCGCAGAACTTTAAGGAAACATAACTGAGCCCTGAAAGTATCATTAATTTGTACCTTAAACTATAATTTTAAACTACTGTTAAACTAATAGTTCAATGAGTTTCAGTCTCTGGGATTTTCTGTTCTACACAAATTATTAAAGAAACTTCTTCAGGAAATGTACAAGTCAAAATGTAAATGTCTAATTTAAATAATAGACCTATGTTTAACCTGTGCTAAGCATTAAAACGATCCCTCATATAATCAGTGTTCTGCATGATGAAGATTTGCTCGTTTTTCCTTTAGAATACCCTCAACTCTGGATATTGGACTTCACTAAAAATCAGAAATATATATGTAAATTAAGATATATAGCCCTTTAATTGCTGCTAAGGTAAGTTATACCCTCCTAAATAAACTAAGATGGTTGCCTAGGGTTTGCCTAAACCCCCTAAGATGACATCTATGGCCCATATGTGACCACATGTGGTATAAATAAAATGGAAGTATAAAAGAGAAAGAGATAAACATATAATTAAAAACAGCATAACAAACACTTGTGCTCATTCATTTTAATGACTGTATGCTCCAGTTTATAGAGCAGTTGCAGATCCATGCCGTAATAGCTGTGTTGACCACATGCCATAAAATACATCAGTGTAGGCTGGGTCCAAATTATTCAATACTTGTAATAAATCCATCCCATTAACTGGATAAATATGCACAAGCAACAACTCTGCTGATAAAGCTGGAAAGTGGCATGTTCTTATTTAGCAGCAGTGCTAGCTAGAGAGACCTGATAAATAGTAATACTAATGCATTTTATTAAGAAACAAACAAACAAAAAAAGATTAGTTTAGCTTTTAAGATCTTCTAACTATGTCTTTCCTTCCGTTATCTGTAATTTGAACTGAAGAAGAGATTGCGGCCTTGAAAGCTTCAATTCTGATTACTTTTTTGTAAGCCTAATAAAAGGCATCAGTCATACCATTTATTTGTGAAAATGAAATCTTCATATATTGAAGGTCAATTTTAGTTGAACTAATATAATCAGTAAAAGTCAAGGTTCCTTTACCATTAAAATTGTCCATGCTATGAGTCTTTTGATATTCTATGCTTAACCTTGAATCATGCTGTGTATGTTGTATGAAGAGAGGATAGTGAATTCACGTTACAGTATAATGACTGAGTCATCTTGGCCTTGATTTTCAGCTGGGTAAAGCAGATATCCAACAAATATAAGACTTCTTTAAAATTATTTGAAATTAATACACTCTTGAAGTACTTCCTCTCACCTCGGAATAAGCAGCAGGTCACCTAAAGTCTACAAACAGCTTTTAGTTACAGTTTTATGAAATATTTATTACCGCTCCTGAATATATTTCTTAAAGTTGAAAGATGGTTACATATATCTCGAGCAAGTATTGATATTGAGAAACGCTTTGAGGTTTGCACAGAAGAAATCACACGATAATTAAATATTTACTGCAGTCTGCGATCAAAATGCTCCCACCACTGCAGGCTGGCTGGCTCTGCCAGGCGTGCAGCCCTCCGTTACCATGCTGAAAGCTGTCACGCTGGGCCAGCCGTGAGGAGGATTTGTGTAAGCAGCTCGCTACTCGCCGTTTGAGTATGAGAAGTAGCACTCCGACTGCCTTGGCTCTGCCATCTCATCTGCAAGGAGGACGAACTGAGGGTATGTGGGCTGCTTTGCGAGGGCTAGCAGGGCAAAGCCTGTCAGAAGATATGCTGGCTAAGGAGCTTACAGATTATGCCTTTGGAAGGTGCATTCCCCTTGGGAAAAGGGAGTGGAATAGCATTAGGCAGCAAATTGTATACTTTTTTAAAGATGCAAGCTATATGGCTGGTATCTGGGTGCCATGGTTGCAATCTAGAATTCCCTTTGGATAGAGCACGCCTAAATTTGACTTTAATTTTATTTAATGTCCAAATTGATTAACTGCACACATGCCTTCAAGAACCTACTTGGCGACCTCTAGAGTATCGTGAAAAAGAATGAGGTTGTCCCCCAGCTTGTGTTCCTTACGTAGATGAAGAAAATTCATGCACAACCCTCTGTCCTACCTTGCCCGTGACGCTATGAGAGAAACATGGACCAGAAAAGGTGGCGAGAAGCCACTCCTTGAAAAATGATGTTGCATGCAGCAACTGGCTAAGGGACACTTCATCTACATGTGACCTGAAGACAATGCACAAGCCAAAATCCTTCTGGGATCTGTTGTACAGGACTCTCAGACCTGGGATTCACTTAGTAAACTAACCATAATACCAACATGGCTAGTTATGGAAAAATACATTTTTGAGAAATATTGTCTGGTGCTTTTAATATTCAGAATAATCAGTAATATAATAACCTCTCTAGCTAGCTGACATGGTACTTGAGGGATAGTCAAAAGATTTTACACCCATATAAAGTGCTTTAATAAGTAGATAGCCAAGGACATGCATGCAGAGACAGGACTTTCTAGACCCAGTTCTGGCAACGAAGATGGCAGAGCAGCTTTATTATCATTCTGCAGCACCAGACAAATCTGAGTCCTCTCCTTGACTTGTTCCCAATGGTTTCCCTTTCTCTATCTCCTCCCTTTTCAGTACGACTATAAAATAGGTATTTGATCATTTGCACTGAGGAATGAAAAGGCAAATCAGCGTGATACTGCCAACCCCAGATCAGGACAGGGTCAAGCTGGGTGGAGGCTGTGTATGAAGGACATTGACCTGAAAGCACAGGCAGGGCAGAAATCTTCAAAAGCATGTGGACCACCTCATTGTTAAAACAGAGGTTTAATTAAAGAATACATTCAAATCAGTTGGCTCAGTGTTGTGTTAAAAGCATCACAGGCACAACTGCCCGAAGTAAGAAGTAGTGCCGGTATACAGCAGTGTGACGCTGCTTACTCCAGTGGAATGAGTTCTGATTTTGATCTGTGTAAATGAGATTAGACCGAGGCCTGCGTCTTATCTCTCTGGAACTGGATATCTGGAGATGACTTAAAAATATCTATTTTGTGTTTCTAAAGCAGTTTCTCCACTGAGATAGAGTTTGAGGGATTTACTTGCTGAAAGACCTAGAGAAAATATGTACAATGGGAAGAGAAAACTAGATATAAAAATAATCAAGGATGTAGCGGCTGGAAGGGTCTTTCTATTCATGATCATTCTGTTCCAGCAAAAATAACTTTTAACCTGTGGATTCCTTAAATGTGTGGGTTTTTCCCCCCCCACCCCAGCCCCAAAGCCATTTTTGTTCCTCCTGCGAAAATTATTAACTAGAAGCAAAGGATATGTTGATTTTCATATTGGCTATCCAGTTTTGAATTTTAACTTTCTTTTCAAAGTTTCAAGTTTAATGGCAAGTCAGAAGAATTGTTAACTGCAAACCCCATACCAGCAAACAAAATTTTCTGATGCAGGACTGAGAGTTGGTACTGGTCACATAAACAAAACCCTTTAAAACCTTGTTTCAAATGGTTCAAACTGATTCTTTTTTTTTTTTTTTCCTGAATATCTGCACTAAAGAAGAGGCAGTGTCAGGCAGTCTATAAATAGAACAGTACAGTATGAACTTTTGAACTGTGAAATCTGGGGGATGTAATCTTCCTGCTAAACAGAGGCTTACAGCAGATATTAAATGCTCTGATAGGAGCTTCAGCAGTGTTTGAACTGTCTATTAGAGGAAGGGAAATTGTGAATTGTTGTTAGCATTGTGCGCCTGTGTGGTAGCGTTAAGGTTGTTTCAGAATCGCTCGTCCTAGTTGAATAAGTTGGTTTGGCTTATTTTCTTTGTGCGTGTTTGTGCATAAACGTCCTGCGGCCAAACGGCTTACCAGTATTGGATGTCTAGAGAAAAAGTCTTTGGATCTGGAACAATTAACTTAGCAGATATTTAGATGTTATGACACACTCCTTAAGCAACAGATTAATTGGAAGAATGATCCTATGCTACTATATGCATCACTTTTAGTGGAACATTGCTTATTTTTCATCAGGTGACAGTCTGTCCCATGGGAAACGCCACCCATAAGAATTTACAGCAATTTCCCCAGTGCTCTCGAGTTCCCATCCATCAGGCTTTGAGCACACACAGGACAGTGCTCCCTTTTTACACGTGAAGTAGCTGAAAAGAAACGTCACTTCCCAATATAACTGTTACGCTATAAATTAGCATTCGCGTCATGGCTAAATCCTCGTGGCAGTTGTGCCGTATGGAGAAGCTGCTTTTCAGAGATGCGGGTGTGTTTCCTGAGCAGTTTGTGGGGAGGGGGAATGGAAACTCCTCAGCCCATGCCAGGCTCCAGGCACGTATAAAAAGGAGAGGCACATGTGACACTTTCCCCCCCCCCCCCAGGTAACATCTGCATGTGTTTGGAGTGTTTTAACCATCAGTGTTTTCAGTCAACCATCACGGCTACAAATTGGAGTAGAAACACATAAACTCCCTGAGTCCGGGAGCTGGGATATTAGGAAAAATTGCCATCATCATGTGGATATTCAGGAAAATCACATCAGCAGGTATTTTTCCGAGAACTGGAACACCCAGGGATGCCATGACTGAACAGGAGAAGAGTGCCCATAACAAGGTACCACAGCAGGATGGATGTCCCTCCAAATGGGGCCAACAACCAAGTGGAAACACCCCCTGCCTACTCCCACAGCTGCCATTTGGGTGGGTGTGGGAGCTTTTAGCAGGCCCTGCCCTTCACTCCCATAGAAGAGTGGAATGAAGGCCATAGGGTTTGGCTGCTGGAGGGGTGGGCTGCTGCGGTACTCCCTCATTGCAGGCAGCTGTGGGGTTTCACTGGGGCCTTGTTGGGGTTGGGCTGCCTTTTTCTCCCATCAGCCTCCCGCATGAGGATCTACAAGCATTTCAGAGGAGACCTTCCCACAAGGTCTGTTCCTGTCTCTGGAGGGATGCTGATCTGAGGGCAGCAGATACGTGAGTAACCTGAAGACCGTGTAAGACCTTTGCTTCCTCTTGATTGTGCGAGGGATTGAGTGTGCCAGGGCCGTTGCTGGGAACTCTGGAGAGGGTAGACTGGGTGTGCTGATGGCTTTCCCAAAGCCAGTAGCAGGTCTGGGTTGCCTCTCTTTGAGGCACCCTTGAGACACATTCTGCAACCAAAAGGTTGTGGAAATTGCTCTCAGTGTGTGGTGGTTTAAACCCTGATGGCTGGTACCCGTCTGCCAACAACCATAGGGCTGGTGGTGGTCCTGGAGGCCCCTGGCACGACAGAGACAACTTGTCTGTTGTTTGAAGCTGGCTGTGTCTTAATGGTGATTTCTTTGCCCTCTTGCATAAGCTTTTGGGTTGTGTTTTCTGTTGGACTCTTTGAGCTTGGTGCTGTGGGTCATGGTGTTTGCAGAGACCCTGCAGTATGGGGGTGTGTGCATCTGAAAGTGGGTGCATCTGCCACCCACACAGGTTGAGAGTTCTAATGCTCACGAGCATCTTGGAAGAGGGATTTGTTGGTGCAGTTTCTCGTGTTGTTCCTCTGTCTTAGTAAACTGAAGCTTCTTGCTGAAAGCTGGAGTGAGTAAGAATCTTCACCTCATTGTTTAGACGGACCAAGCAGAGACCTCTGTCTGGTACAGTGGTGTCCTTTAGGTGCTGAGTTTGCTTGGCAGGCTACAGGTGGAAAACAAGCCAGGTGTGACACTAGCATGCCCAAATTTAAGCTTTGGGAATTAGTATGGGCCCCAGACTTTTGCATTTTGCCCTTGAGAACAAAATGATGTTCTCCCCAGTGCATTTGCCATGTAAATTGCTAGAGACAGGGGTCTCACTTACTTTACTTCTGTAGGTAGACTAACGTATTGATTTTTTTGCCATCTTTCTTTTTAAACCTGAAGGAAAATTTCAAATAAAACCTAATTACATCTCTCTGTTTCTGAACAGTTTTGGAAATTGCAGAGCAATCAATATTAAGTATACTTTACACCAATTTAGAGACCTATTCTGTCCAGACATGTGCTTTATAGAGCTCTGATTTTTGTGTAATTTAGGCTGAAAAGTAGGGTAATGTGGATTTTCCAATTAGCTTATGTTAAGTCAGTGTTCTTCTACCTGAATATTTTTAATAGCTTGGTTTTTAAAAGCATGGGTGTATATGTCCAAAGGAGATGAATAAAAAGGAAGATAATCTTTTCAGAAGGATGAAAGACAAGTGGATTAATGCAGAGTTTGAGATTTTGTGAGAAATTCAGGGACACAGACTAGTGCTGTAGGGAGAGCTTCTGCTTGTGAAACTGTCACTTGTTAATTAAGTTAATGTCTACAGTGCTCTGAAAATGTAAAGCACTATGTAAGTGCTAAGTATTATTATTAATGATGCCAATTTTGACAGGTTTACTGGAATAGGCTTTGCAGTACAATATAAGCTAATGTTCTAATGCTTTACTCATTTACAATGAAACTGTTAAAAATAAGAAAGTGGGAATAGAAGGCCAGCAAAGACCAACAGACTAGATGGAGTCCCTTGTTTGGTGTTCTCTGTAAGCACCACCTGGGAATAAGGTTAAATTAAAGAGAACATGGAGCTGTCTCACCATCCTCTAGAACTCTTCGGGGAAAACCTCAGGTGTTATGATGGGCTGCACCAGCTTGTTGTGACTTTCAGTTGTCCTGCTAGGAGATTCGTTGGCCCTCAGCAGTAGGTAACACAAAGTGTTATGGCAATATGGCCAGTGTATCCTGCCTGTCACCTATAGACTCATTCCCACCATGGCCTGCAAAAGGGGAATGGGGTAAGATGTCAGTCCTATGTACCTGAAGAGTGCTTTCTCCTCTAAGAGAAATACCCACTAGCCAATTTGATTGGTTTGTGGCTCTTGCCTTTCTTGCCCTGAAGAGGTGCAAAAGGAAGATGTTTCTGGTGTGGGCTGTATTGGTATTAGTGCCTGAATAGGTGCTCTGAGTTGGGAAGTAAAATATATAAAAGCACATATTCAAAAAGTGACTAAATTATCTTTCACAGTTCATTGGGTCCTGGTAGTTTGCATGCCATTTGGATACAGAAGTGTAGCTGCATGGAAGCATCTGGCACAGTAAATGGAGTAGTTTCCTCCATGTCTTGGCCACATTTCCTTTAATAACTGTAGGCGATGCTTTTTCTTGGAGCAAACCTATCAAATCTGACCTGTAAAGGAGACAGCCTGATCTTCAGATATTTTTCTTAGATGTTCTTTAGATTATTTTTTCATTACCAGGCTTAATTCTCTTCTGTCTTGATGGCTTCTAACCAGTGTAAAACATTGCAAAGTACAAAACAAGGCCTATAGAATTCAAAATTCAGATGTCTTTCTATGTGTCCCATTTCAAACATAAAGTAATTTCCTGAGAAGTCAAGTCCAGTGGATGCCTTACTGGCATGGGCAGAGCAAGGGTCTGTTTAACTTAATTGTTGCAAGAGAAATTTATGGATTTTTTTGCAGTTTGGCTTAGTTCTGCTAATGTGTTGGGAGTGCATGTGCACACACACCTACACTCAACAATTCCAGCCATATGAGACCAGCCACTCCACTGCTTAATTAAATTCATTTACTGGCTGGCAGACACACCACCTTTCAGTGCCATGTGGATCCTGCTTGTGCTGGGAGAACTTCAGGGCCAGTTGTTTTGTTGTGTGTTAGGGACTGAATTGTTGTACCCTTATTTAATATGAACTTTGGTATTGTGTTGCATTAGACCATCACTGTGAGCAGTATTGGAAGAGGGATGTTGTGGTTACTTTGAGGGCCTGGGAAATTATCTCTTTCAAAGATAACAGCAGCTAGGGAGGTGGACTCTAATAAAATTATTTCCTTGACTTTTACTATGTCTTCCTTCAGTTACCTTGGAGCTGGACTTCAAAGGCTGCTGGGAACCAGACAGGACTCAGTCTCTCTCATGCATCCAGAAAAGTGAAAAGCAATATTTTTTCCTTTTTAATATTGGAAAATGATGTAGCATTATGAGACTATTTTACTCTCTACCAGATGAATCTATGATGTAGGTAGAAATGGATATCTAGAATCAATGCTTTCATCTGTCAAAGCATCTAGAAAAATTACTGCCCTCCACTGCAGGCAGCTAACAAAGAACGGTGCTTTGGGTGGAAAAGGTCTATCAGTTCAGCCCATTTTCTTGCCTATCAGCCATCCGTCAGTCACTGGTAAAGTAGTCTTGAAGCATCTTAAGAGGTAGCTTTGAACTCCTGCTACTTAGGCTGCAGAGGGGTTTCTGCCTTGGCCTCCTCTGAGCTGGCTCATCTCTTGATACCCAGATGTCTCCTGAGTCACTTGGATTCCTATTTAGAGTAACAGTGCTGGGATTTGTAAACAAAGTAGGTTCACGTTATCAAGAATTTGCAGCCTATTCCCCATGCGGAAAAGAAAGCAATGCAACACAGCAGAAATAAGAATAGACTCCTGCAGTTGCTGGCATTTTAATATGGCATGGGGAGATTTAAAAATCTAGGGATGATGACTGGATGTTGATACTGGAACTATATTAAATAGAAGTTGTATTGAGATCTGAGTCTTTTAAGACAAAACCTGAAAAGTTTCAACCTTAAAAATGAAAAAGGGCAAGCTGCTTGCCCCTTTTCTAAAGTGCAGTAATAGGTTGTAATTCTAAAACAGGTATATGGACATATGCTTTGGATGCTCTAGCTACTGAATATGGTGCAGGTAGTACGTTGACCCTGTCATGAAAGCACAAATAGTCAGAATAGAGTCCTTAAGGCATTGCTGTCTATTATAAATCAGAATAATTCATGCTATAGATTTCCCAGTGCTGAAAAGCCTCTTATTCAGCAGACTATAAACATATATCACATCTTACAGATATTTTTTTGTTCTTGGTATGAATCAGAATTCTGTAAGAGAACAATGCACTGTACAGACAATTCCCTAAAAACCTTGATAAATAGGAGGTGGAATGGAAAGATATTGTATAGTTCCAGGATCATTTTAACAGCTCTAGTCACACCTTTGTTATTAAGTTTGGAGCATACTGCATAAGAGCCAACAGTAATCCTGCATGTAGAGCATACAGGGGGCTGTGTTTGGAATGAGGCTGAAAATGCAAATAGGACTTTCTTTTTCTGGTTTGGTTTCTCAGCACAAGTTAGAGCAGCTTGCACCAACTGGTAAAGGCTGCAAAGGGCCATTTTGCCAGCTGGGAGGTGCAAGGGTGTAATAATGCTGCTGGCTCCTTGCCTGTGCCAGCCACAGGGAGGAGAGTGGCAGAGAAGCCAATGTATGTCTCGGTGCCACTGAAGGGGAGAGATTTTACCATAAACCAGGTTTAAAGACAGCTTGTACCACTTGGGAGTGGGGCATTGTGGATCTAAAGTAACCAAAAGCTTGCCACAAAGTGTTTATGCTCTGACTCCCTGTATACCCTCCATACCATAAGAATTTCTAAAATGTGCAAAAAGACCATTAAATCCAACTGCTGTAAGTCATGAAGAGCTGGCTAATGCACAGTCTTCTGGGTTCTGATAAATGGCCTTGGCAGTGAAGGAGTTAACTGACCATCATCAATTACAGCATCAGAGGGGGTGATTAGGACTGAAATTGCAGGGAGGTTTTTAATTTAGCCGAGTAGAGGAGACGCCCCCAGCTTAGCCAAGCTCATCAGATCATATACTTCTTACCGCTTCATCCGCTTACCATGCACTGCCACTCAGCTATTGTGCATGGAGAGGGCACCGAGCAGACACGATGATAATATTTTTCTGTTGTCCAGAAAACCACCCAAGACTCGCTGTCGCTTTGCCTGCTGCAGAAGTGCCTATCGTACAAAAGTCTCAAAAACCCCAAATCAGGAATCAATCAGCAAATTATGTAAAGGAAGAAAAGACACAGTTATTAAGCTTAAACATGGACTAATTTATATGCTTGATTTCCACCCTCCCCCCCAGCAGAGTCCTGGTGAAGTAGCTGGGATTACTCCTAGGAGTAAAGTTGCGTACAGTCTTATGTGTTAGGATCAGGGATGAATCAGTTGGATACTTGTTTTGGACTTAAATGTCTTTTCCAACCTAAAAGATTCTATGATTTTTCCTGGCTCCCTATGTATTTGATGGAAATGAGATGTATGGAGTGCAATGTATGGACATCTTTAACTTCTCCAGTGTATTTGCCTGGTAAAATTGGCTAGGTAGTCACTCTGGGGGGAAGAGGGCAGCAGACTTCAGCCCATGATGAGCTGCCTGTGGGAAGGGAAAAGGCTCTTAGCCTTGTCACAAAGCTTTTGGGGGAGTTGCAGTCTCAGGCACCAAGGGAATAGTCTGGCTCGGTGCTCTGGGCAGGAGCAGCCGCCTCTGCTCAGCCGAGCAAACCGCCGGCGCGGAGCTGTCCCGCATCTTGGAGCCGTCCTGCATCCCGGAACCGCGAGT
>NW_010227569.1:97833-128868 GCF_000690775.1 Eurypyga helias | reverse complement strand
GCGCCCGCGTGGGGCCCACCGGCCGCCTGTGTGGTACACGCAGCTTGTCAGACTGTGAAATGCAGGGGGGAGAGAGAAAAACATCCCCTATGCAGACACCACTCCCCCCACCTTTACTTTTAAAAAAAACCCTTTATTTTATATTTTTTGTAGAATATCGTGAGTGTTTTGCTTCTGTATTTTAGAAGTTTGTGGTGTTTGCAGGAGAAACTGCCAGGGGACCCTGTTTATAGTTAGCCTTCATGTTCTTCCTGGGGGAAGGGGAGTGAAGGACAGCAGTAATTCTGCCAGAAAATGCTTGGGGTACGCCTGATCCAAAATTCAGAGGTAGTTGGGCTTTGGTGAGGTCAAGATGCCCGTGTTTGCAGGCTGCTTTTGCATTCCTGAGTCTTGAAGTGAGCTCCTCTCTTCCATTGGAAACTTGAGAATAACGAGAATCGATCAGATTTATATTGGTGCTGTGATAGCGGTGAGAAGGCAGTGGGAAGTTACGGTAGCCTTATGTGCTCCTTCCCTTGGGTTTTGTTGCTTGCAATGTTGTAGAGCTCCTGCCACTGAGGCTGAAGTTTTGTATATGATCATGTAATTAAAGATTGATTCATAGTGTGCAGGCATATGGAAGCTAAAACAGTTGCCCATGAAGCATTCAGCAGTGTTTTGTGTGGTGTTTGACAAGCCATTTTTATTAAGATTTTTGTTAATATGGCACTTTGTGCAATCATGGAGATGCTTAGCATATAACATCAGTCACCTGTGTAATCCTAATGAACTCATGTAAATGGAAATAAGGGGCTTCTGAAGAGTATTAACAATGAGCTGCCACTTTTCAGTGTGCCATGATGCTGGAGGAGACTTGGCAGCCCTGCCAGCCCATCCTGATTTTGAAATATGAGAGCATAGCTTTTTCTACTGCTGGGGAAGAATACTCAGAGCTAATCCTTGAAATGGTCTATACTGAAGCAATAGATATTTTAACTTCAGGGTTATCACTGAGCAAAAGCTACTGCTTACTCAAGCAAATCCTCCTTGATTTCAGGGGAGTTACACCCAAATACAGGGAGAACAGGGCTTGAGTAAGCCTTGGTGTGACCTAATGCTGATGTTTCTTCTCTAGCCCACAGTGATTGTGAATTGTTGTGTTACCAATATAAAAACTTGGATATATTGATTACTAAAGTAATTTTACAACTGTCAGTTCCTCCTGTGTGGTAAAATCCATATAAGACTAATTGGAAAGGAAAATCCACCTCCCAAACCAGAGAGCAGATGGGAGACACAGTTGCTTTGCTTGCTCAGTGTGGTCTGAGCAGGGTCTCCACACAGTTACTGCCTTCTGCAGTGCTCTTCGCAAAGCCCAAAAGATGGTCCTTTCTTGAGCAGGTAGAATTTGGAGCTCTTAAAGCCCTTTTGCCCAGTTTGAGTGATCTGTTGTAGGATCTGCTGTGGGAAATTTTACAGCTAAAGGGTCTGGAAATGTTTTTCATGTTAGAGGTGAAGCCTAAATTTTTTTGTGAATGGCTACAAAAACTAAGGTGTGATGCAAAGGGCTTTCAAAAGCTATTACAAGATCTCACATGGAAATTAGAGGTGTACAGTCTTTCCTGGGGACTGCGGCCATTCCTTCCCTCCTGCATGTAAACTTAGATTTACTAAGAAAACATGATTGCTTTGTTCCACTGTGCTGTTGGCGAGCTTGTGGTAGTGCAGAGGACACACATAATGTTTGCATGAGATTGTGTAGACCCAAACACAGAAACCCCAATGTTTGCTGGGACCTACCAAAGAGCCTCAGCAAGTGCATCTTTGACAGGTCCATGCCAAACGTTGTTACCGGCACCTTTTCAGTTGTCTGCTTTTGTTGTAGTCCGTCTTGCTGACCTGTGAGCTGTTACGTGCCACAGCTCCGATGGGATGTGTGCAGCAGCCGCTTGTCCTGAGCGATCAGGCTTTGTATTTCAGGCTGCAACTATTTCCGTGTTGCTCTTGAGTCAGTGGGAGTTGCACCATGGGCCAAAGCCAGCAGGGAGATCTCTGCAGATTGTTACTTATTGTACATTTTGGGAAAACTCCCTGGCTTAAGAAAGCACCAATTTTTCTGCAGAAGGACAGGAAAGAAGCCTTAGTGTTCCCAAAATGATCCTAAAGAGTGTTTCTATAAGGGCAGTCTTCCAGAGATTTCTTCCCGCAGAGCCTTAACATACAATGAGAAGTAGCACTCCAACCTTAGGAACAGACACACCTTCTCATGCTATTTAATTTTGGTGATGTTCAGGCAATAATATCAAGAGCTAACATTATTATTCATCCAAAAATAGGTTACAAAAGAAAAAAAATAAAGCTGTTCTCTGAAAATTCAAGTATGTTTGGCATAAAGTCAAGCTGCACTAGTTCTTTAATTTGATAATAGCTCAAATCAAGAGGAAAGAAATTCTGTGAGCCTGTTAAGGGTCCTGGTCTGAGCCCTGCTGAATTTGGGGAAACTGTTACAAAGATTTGATCAAGATTGCAGGATTTGAGAGCTAATTAATATTTTGTTTTGTTTGAAATTGAAAAAATTTTGATTTTTGCATCTCAGTTTGCTGAGGTGATTAATAACTGCATTGTTCAGTGCCAACATAGTAAATATCCTATACATTTTTCATAATTCCTAATTTGCGTTAATAGGAAAAATAGGCAAATATGTAAATATATAATGTTATACTTCAAATGTAGTGTACAGCTTATATTAATAATGAATGTTGTTGACTATAGTAATTATGATTCTGGTTCCAAAACAGTTATTTACTTGTCAATATTGGTGAATCCAGTTCATCTAAAATGGCAAGCAGTTTTGTTTACTATATAAACAGTAATTGCCTGTTTTAGTATTTGCTGAAATATTGTTTAAGTCTAAAATCAAGATCACAAGTGGATTTCAATAACCTAGTTAATTTACTTTAATTTTGGAATTCTCTCTCTGCATGGGAAGAGAAATATGAAGAGTAATTTCATCTCCTTATAGTTGATTTAATTGTATGTACGTTTGATGGATTAAGTTTCCAGTTAATTGTGGAAAATGCCACAACAATATTATAAAAAGTTTTAAAATAAAACAATTGCTGGCTGCTTGGCATTCTATTTAAAAAAAATGTTTAACTTTATTAATTTTACCATGGTAATTTATAAATATTAGTTAAATCTTCTCACTTTCAAACCCCCAAAATAGGTGGTTTTAATTGTATTTATTGATATTATCTATATAATTATTTTTCATTATGCAAATATGTCTCAATTGCTGTGTCGTAATAATGCGATGGAAACACTTTTCAGTGCTTTAAAACACACACTTAACTAAAGAGAACAGCAAATTTGTGTGGAAATGAGGAAAAACCCAGGCAGAGCTTTTTAGAAAAGCAACAGTAGCTTTCTATCTGTAACACTTAATACTGAATATTTAGATGATTTCAAACTGTACTATAGAATCGTGAATAAGTATTTTTGTGTATGTGGACACTTGAAGTTTTTCAAATAATGATCTTTACTGTCAGTTTAACTAAGGATAGAAAGTAGATTAAAATAATATTGATTTTTAGAAAACAGCCCATTTTGTTAGACTCTGCATATAGGTAAAAGATTTAAATAACCAGCTTCTAATTCGTGTGTCTCCTAAAACACCGAGGGTGCCTTTTTCCAGGGAGAAGCAATGCACAATGTTTGAGGATTCTGAAAACTTTATTTGAAAGTATAATCAAAAGAGCATACTAAATAAAAATAGGCATTCAAAACTAGAGAGCCTTCAATTGAAGGCTTTTTTCCTATTTGGAATTTAAAGACTGTGAAGAGAAATAGGATGTTGGGGACTGCTTAGGGCAGAGTGATAGCATTAGATCTAAGTTTCCTGACTTGTTTTTAGTGTCACCATATGGTTGCTACCTTAAAATAATGTAGGCAATGCTCTCTTTTGTCAGAATAAAGTATTATAATTTCTAGAAGTTGATAACCTGCAATTTTACTTGTTTTTTCTGTGTAGATAAATAAAATGAAGACAGCTTTGTCTTGTGTAAGGATTCTAATGAATCTAGTAGGGTTCTAGTTGTAAAACAAAGTAAACGATTCTTATTCTTGGTTAAAAAAATCAGGGTTGTCTGAAATAATTTATTGGATTTATGTTCTCTGTGGATTTTTCTGGTAGAAAGTTGCTCTAGTGCTTTATTGTTTTCTTAAAGAAATTTGTACGTGTATGTAAAATCCCCAAAGTGAAAGTGTTGCTTCAGCCTTTATCGCAGTATCACTTCAGCTACAATTTCCACCCCCTAAGCCTAACTTTTTTGCAAAGTATGTGGTTTTCATTAAACCTGTAATTAGTATAATTAATAATTATTCACTAATTGAAACGCAGGTTAACAAACTTCCATATGTAAAAGTAAAGGGGGGAAAATGTCATTCATTCACGCAGGGCTTTATAAGCCTATAAAACTCTTCAAAGGACTTCAAGATATCAAGCAATCTTTTATTCAGCTAAACCTACCCCCCACCTTCACTCTTACACACACTTAAATACGCAGTATGCTCACAGCTTGGAAAAAAGCAAGGAAAGCCTTAATGGATCACTGATTTTAACCAAAGAGGTAGGTATGTATTCCATAAAATGGTTTCAAAACAATTTTTGTGTTAGTATTAATAATTTTCATCAAATGAAAACAAGTATCTTAAGGCTATAGGAAGCAAAGCTTTCAGCCGTGTGCTTATTAACATAGCTTTTATTTCAAGCTCAAACATCTAAAACAATTACACTGGAGCAACTGTGTAATTTGCTCCCTTCTTTATATACAGGTATAGTCTTGTAGACAGAGGCTAATAAAGATTTAAGGGTAAAGTGGAGAAATAAGGTCCAAATTTTGTTCATCTTTATACCCATGAGTAATTAACCCATTTGAATAGATTTAGGGACAAGTAACACGAGGAAAGGTTTTCACATGTGCATTGGTTGCAATATCCCGTTCTTGTTAGATGCTTTACAACAGCTGTAATAAATCAAAGAATAGAATAATTATTTCTCAATTTACCATGACACAGATATCTTGTCATCGCCCTCCTTATATGTACCTTTAAGAAGTGGTGAATGTTAAAGATCTATTTAACCACATCAGTGAAACAGGGCTAACACAGCAGGAAATATCACTTTGTCTTTTTTAGATATAAAATCACTTGCAAAGTTATTTGCTTCTATTAAAAACCAAATATTTTCCATCTGGAACTGAATATTGGAATTTTATACCTTGGACATGACTCTCTATTTAAATATGTAACCATTTAGGAACAATTTAAAGTATTTTGTCGTTGGGGAGATTTTATTTTTTTAGAAACATTAGAAAATTCCTATATTTATGCACGTCATGAGCTGTGCATTCATATGAAATATTTCTTTGCGGTTTAAACATACATTTTTTGGTATAATTTGCACAAAATATTTAGATCAGATAAGAATGAAGAGATGGATACCCTCAATGTGTGGGGTGTTTTTCTGCAACTGGAGTTATTTATTAAATATTTCTTCAATAATTTCTCTCTGCATTTAGGAGCATAGCACTGAGCTAAAATTGCCTGTTATACTAAGTCACAGACAAATTACTGCTGTGCAGCCCAATGGTGAGCACTGAAATGTTATAGGCTTCAATTTCATAATGCTGCCTTTCAATGTCTCTTATCTGTTATCTTTAAAATTTGAGTGCTTTCTAGAACACAAGTTAAAGTTTCTCAGAGGATACACTGTTTCAATCAGATACCTTTATAGAGTACACGTTAACAAAAATCCTTACAATTCCCTATTATCTTTCCCCTTTTGTTAAATGGGAGAGAAAATGCAGAGAATAAAGCTTTATGCGTGGATGCATTTCTGTTTTGTATGTTATTGATAAACATACACATCTACATATATGCACAGATATATGCATTTTGCTACTATGTTAAACAAAAACTCTTATAGAGTTCGTTCACCAAGATTTAGCAAATTTGTCCTCCTTGCATGTTACTGACAAGGATCAAATCCAGCTCAAACAATCAAATGATCTTTTCCTGACTTAATCTGTCTAAACAGGTAAGGATGTGGGGGGAAAAAATCCAACCTTGCTGTACCTTCAGCTTCCCTGTTGACACCTCTCAACTTTTATAACAATTTTTTTAAGCTGGGTTTGGGAAATGGGAGGAGAGAAAGAAACTATTTTCAATTATGGATGATCAGTGAGAACTGTGGCATTCAAGCTTCTTAGGGGTGTCCTTCATAAACCACAAATGTTCAAACACTCAGATGTATTTGATGTGCACGCTGGTGGGGGTGGGGAGTCATACCTCTGTTAGTATTAAAGTTTTTGAGAGTTGCTAATGGGTGATACTTGCTACAATAACAATCTGTGCTGCATTAAAAACTTGGGACCAGAATGTATATATTCTGTATCTACAGGAACCTATTACAGTGTCTAAATAGCAACAGTTGTTTCTAATTTTATTTCCTGTTCTTACTGGGAAAGTTTGTAGTCTGCATTTGTTCTGAAGCTGAAACTTGATCCACAAGATGGAAAATACCAAATAACTAGAAAATTGGTAATATGGTGTATTCATACCACTTAAAAATGTGTGTTCTCTAAAAATCAATACATTAAACTTGCTGCTTGTTCATTATCTGACTCGGAATGTGTTCTGTCTCAATAGGCTTTCATGTGCGCTGGGTAGAACACCCAGGAGAGTAAGAGACCTGATATTTAACTACTAGATTTTGATTTGATTCCTAATTTGTGGGTAATAACATCCTTAACTATGTTTTCTCATAAAAATAGCCTGGATGCATTTGAATGAATCTCTTGCATAGATTCCCCCCTCCCTCCTGCCAAGCTGTAAAGACTTCACTTTTAATTTCAGCATATTTTGAGGTAAGTCTTTTCAATCTATTAGATGGTTGGTTTTTTTGTTTTGTTTTTTTTTTTTTTTCAGATGCAAACATTCAAACAATAACAATCTCTGAATATCCAGAATACTGTGTTCTTCTGTCCTTCTCTTTCAAGTCTTCTGATTCAGTTTCCCTAATTTCTATTATGAAGCAATTATAATAGGCTAGGTCAGTCTGATGAAAGTGTTTTACAGAGTAATTTAACTACATTTATGTGACAGTTTATAGATGTCAGGGCTGAATCTTCAAGCATTTTTCCTTGTAAAGAAATTAAGTTTATGTGTGAATTCACTCTTGTGCCTGAGTTGGAATGTGTAGGTAGTATATGTATGCACATATTGTGGGTACTAGAAAATAAATCAATATAAAATAATAATTTTTTAAGGTAGGTCATAGTCTTGGCATATATCTAGGCAGCGTTTGGCATCTGTGGGCACTACCATAGCAAAATAGTGGTATTAGAAATTAACTCAGATTAATTTCACTTGTAAAATTTCACTTCACTGACTTTTGAGTATAAAATGTGGGTTTGAGCCCTAAACCATTAGTTTCCCATGTGCAGTGCCAAATCTTCACCTCATGTGCAGACAAAATGTTTCTGCTTTAGCTGGCAAAAGACTCATTTTGTACAGGATGAAGATTCAGCCTACATCAAAAACCTCATTCTGATTACTCGACAGCTTTTAACACTTAGCACATCTCTAAGCATGTACTGGAAAACTACTTGGGAGGAGATGTATGTACATGCATCTTACCCCAAAACACCCTAGAAACTGATTAATCTGTTTTGTTAATCAAAGACTTCATCTTCACATTATAGTATAGCCAGATTAGTGAAGCTGTGATGGTGGGACACATGATCATTTGCTAAGTAAAGTCAAAATTAATGACAAATAAAATCAGGTTCCCTTTGTGGTTATTTCCAGCCAGCTGCATCCAAATATAAAGGAACTATCAAAGGCAGATACCCATTAATTATTAACTCAGAACAACTTCAGAAAGCACTTCTTAAACCTCCACTGACATCATCCTGACAGGCTCCTAATCTCAAAGTTGTTGGTAAGAGTTGCATTAGACTCTGCATGTCACCCGTTCTGAGTTGAACAACTGCAGCTCAAGATGCACTGCAGCATAGATAAGAACACATGGGACAAACTACCATCTCTTAAGACATCTGTGAGTAACATTTACAGCACAACATGCCGTATAATTCCCTGTGTAACTACTTCTGCTGTCAGTGTAATAGAGTTGTCAACAGTCTAATTGCAAGATGCAATATGTAGAGGGGTCATCCAAAAAAAGAAATCTCAGTGGAAAGTAACAAGTAATCAGCTGTCATTATTATAAAGCTGGACCAACCTTTGGCTAAACCATTTAAACCTCCAGATTAATCCCTAGATTTATCTATATAGATTCGATCAAACTCAAAGTTTGGCTGCAGACAAAAGAAAAACTTCAAAACAAAGTCTATCACATGCCTATCAGACAATGCATTCGGTTAATGATCTGCAATTTACATTAGCCTTAGTGTGTTTAAAACTTAACTGTTGCATCTTTTTTCTTTTCATGTTATACTTCAACCTTTAATTCCAGCTTTTGTTTCATAAAACATTTTACCTTTGGAAGGTAGAAGTATTCTTTAACAGGAGATTGTTTAAGTTTCTGCCTTTTGCTTTCTGCCAATTTATATGATTAACTTTTTGTCTGAAGCAGATATTTAACTTGTAAAGAACATACTATGTGAAATCAGTAGAACCTAGATTTAATTACTGTAAGACCTCTTTATTGTGAAATGTATATGTTAAATCAAGCTGTTAAATTCCTGTGAATAATTTTTTAAAGTTTAGTCTACTAATAAAATTAAAACCAATCAGTGTTGGAAAAACAGTAATACAGTGAATTGGGTTGGATTTTATAGCAATCATATGAAGTTACTAAATTTGTTCTTATATCTATTAAAAACTTGAGATCACAAGACTATTCTAGCTCTGTCTTTTTTTTGTTTTAAAAAAGCCAAGCAAACTCAGACAAAGCTATCCAGCTTCCTCCTCCCCCCTGCTGCACAGGACCTCATAGGTTTTTTTTTTATTCTTTAAAAAAAAAAAAACCCAAACCCACAACCCTATCAATTCTTTCATCTTATGGGGAGACATTTAAACTTAGAATAACTATAAGGCAACAATAAGCAGCACTGATCATGGATGGCAAAATGCAGCTTAAATTGATGTTTTAATGCATTTCCCCCTCTCTCATCAGTTATATTAACACTTCTGATTACTTCACTGACGATTCTTCCCCTTATTTCCCAGACCATGATGTGAATGATAGATTATCAGAATATTAGCAGTTTATAAGTACGGATGAATGAACAATGAGTTCAAGTATATACTTTTCATATACTGACTCAAATTTCAAGATTGTTTTTCTTGCTGTATATGATACAGGCCTTGCAAGAAACTAGGCAACAGATCTATTAGAACAGCTACTAGCTGGTTGTAAAGAAGAGAAAAGCAGGGTTATGGGCTTATCTCAGTCAAAATAATTACTTTTAGGTAAACCAGAATCAATATAATTTCCTTGTTTAAAAAGTTGTTTCCTACCTTTGCTGACCTGTTTCATCTCTTTCATTAAAGATGCAACTTTTACTGATGCTTCTGCTCATCCTACGTTTTCATCAGCGTGGAAACTAAAATGCTCTTTGCCTAAAGTGTAGGTTAATATAATAGCTACTTGAAGCAGGAAACCTCTGCAATGTGTCTATAGTTGTCTTTATTGGGGCCTGTGCAGCATTTTGTTTGTCCTCTAGCCTTTTACGGCAGCTGGACCCTGACCTTCAAGTTCTTAAAAAGAGGAGGGGGGGGAAAAAGTATTCTTTTCAGATTCCAAGTTCCTCCCTTTTTACCCTCCCACTGACACCGTCCCATTCAATACTAGAGATAACTTTATTCATCTATACATCATTGTATCAAATTCAATAGGCAAACTGCTTCAACATGCTTCAGAACTGGACAGGGCAGTAATGTCTTCATTTTTCCTTAATGCAATGAGTTTCTTATCGCAGTCCTTTCAAGCACAAAACAAACACTGTAACAAAAAATGATCTCCAGGTTTTTCCCACCCTGCTATTTCACCATGGGCTTATTTCTTTGTTCGATATTTCAGTGGACAGCTACAGATACAAAGCTGTAAAATTGATTGCATACATCCCTACCTAACATGACTTCAAAAGGAAATTGGGGGTGGGGCGTGAGGATCTCTTATAATTGCATACTGTATTGAGAAGATTTACTTAGGGCTCATACTAAGAGTGTGGAAGTAATTTGTTCCTGAACTGGCTATCATCCTTTAAACAGGATACCAAAGTTAAGTCTAGAAAAGCTAGTAGACATGTCATGTCAACTGCAAATCTAGCTGATCACTGCCTGGAAAAGATGGATCTTTCTCCCAACTTATGTCAGTGTGAATTTGATACACCTAATGCTAGAGAACTCCCAATCTGTCATTAACTCTAGGCTTGACTTAAACCTAATGACACCAACTCTGTGGACATCGGCACAGCCCTAGCAGCGAGGATTCTAGCTTTCCCTGGTTGATCCATTCTGTGTCCTGCTCATCTGCAGATGAGTTTAAGGGAAGGGAACTGAATGCTTGTTCCCAGTGTTCATGTAGTGTAGTTTAAGCTCTCCAGCTAAGCTCCAGAAAACATGCTCTGAACACAGTGATAAGAGGGCTAGATCAGTATTTTAATGAATCACTTCAAAGGTTTTGTGGTGCCTTTTTATAGTAGCACGAAATATGTAAGACTAGATACCCAAGTCAAGTTCGTGTCTCATTGAAATATTTGTCTTTTAAATATAAAGTAAGGCTGGAGGGGAAAAAGTTGCTTAAAATACGGAACTTCTGAACTGCGTAAACCAGCTCGTGGTACTAGATCTGTTTAGATTCTGGGGGTGAAGACGAAAAATAAAAAAATTCAGACTTACTTCACTGACTGGGTGTTTTCCACTATAGGCCCTACATGTTTATGTAGAGGGTATTGCAAACGTTTGGAGGGATTTGGGAGTTTCAAAAGGAAGAAGTTTATACATTAGTGCTGCAAGTTGCAAAACACTGTTGATATTCAAATGTTTATTGTGTAAAATCTGGGATAAGCTTCAGCATGAGAGCTCCTTTAAGTGCCTACAACTATTGCTAATTCCCCTCAGCATTGAGGCTTGCACAAAGGCCTTAATCCAATTCCACTTTTTTTTCAGAAAGCCTATGCTATTTTCTCTCACATAAACTAACAACACTATCCCATCACAGTGCAGAATGGGTCAAAGAAAAAGGGCTCTGTGTTTATACTTCACCAACACTTTGTGTTTCTTGGCCAAGTATGGCAAGAAACTTTAAGTGGGTCCCCCAGGCCCCATGCCATCTTTAGAAAGAAAAATAAGCCTTCAGAGATTGAAAACAGACTATTTTAGGCACTAAAAAACCCACGAAATGTCAACTATTCTTTCAGTCACTATCCCTGAAAAGAAATTGATCACTCAAGCCTCATTCTTCCAGTTCTGATTTAAATTATGAAACACAGGAGTTGCTTTGCTACAATAGTGTATTCTACCTTGCATATAACAACAGCCTTGGAGATATTCTTTTACAAGGGCCCTCAGATACTAATATTTTGTGTGCATATTTTATTCTACTACCACATGAGTACCTACTCATCAAAACACCTTAAAGCAATAAATTCCATCAGGGAAAATAAATTTTATAAGGTGTCTGGGTTTACTTTCATGAAGTGCAAAAGAAATAGTCTTGCTTTATGAAGTGTATTTGTGAGCTTCATCCCTAGTCAGTCTTGTACAAGATATCCCAGTCCAGCTCTAAGCAGTCAGGTATTCTCCATATAGAAACCTTCACTTATTTCTGACAATCCCAGCAGTGTTGTCAAGGTTTAAACAACAACAACAAAGACTGAGCTGCTTTGAGGATTGACCTTCCACTAGCAGGAGGGGAGAAGGTGGTCTGGTTCCTATCTAATTGTCTATGAAACACAACAGCAAAAATTCTGCTATAAATACTGGGGATGTTAAAATACAGGACTGTAAACCAGCCTTTTATTTTTTTTTTAACTTCCAAACAAGAATTCTAAGTTCTTTTATAATCAGGGCTCTCTAATTTTTACCATGTGACCCCAGCTGACATCCTGTAGCACTAGTTGTGCTAATTTAGATAGCATTGATCCCAATCTCCTGAATAAGCTCATGGTTATATTGCTCCAGAAGGTGTCAGAGGAATTTGGCCTAGAAGAGAATCACTTGCTGAACCCTTTGACAAGATGGAAGTTATTCTCCCTTCACACTCACTTTGCTCCTGAAAATGTGCGTTGGTGGCTGAGCCAAAGCTTTGTATGGATTTTTGCTCCTCTGCTTACATTTATATGGCAGCTACAGGAGCAACTGCGGTATGCTCAAAGGAGGGTTGAACACTTTGTTATGAATCATACATAATAAACTAAACTTTCCTGTCGGGTTTGCTTCCCTGAAGAGTTTTAGTGTGTTCCGGGACCATGTTTTTTTCCCCAGCTCTTAGAATTTGTTGCCCACTTAAGGCATCCAGGAGGAAAGGGAGAGGACCTGCCCCTCATGGCCTTGTGCTGCCACCTAGAGCTAAGTGTCCCACCTCTCACTTCCTCAGGGGTGCTGGAACCAGAATAGAAGTTTCCCACAGATGTGATAAACAGAGTCAATAAAATTTTCAGAGGTCCACGTTCCGCGTAGGAAGGAGGCCGAAGCAGAGTATTTCAGCACACGTGCAGGTTGCTCGTTACTTTATAGTTGTTTAATCCACTGTTTTATCAGAAATGCATGCTTTGGTGACGAAGAGTGATAAAGGCTTCTTTGAGAGGCTATTTCTTATCAAAAAACTGAAAAAGCATGGTTTTAAGGATAGTTTATGTCCCACAGTACTCTTCCTGAATTTGCATGGTCTGTTCTCCAGTAACAGGCTTTTAGCCTGTTGGATCATATTCTACCTGTTAGAACATGTGGATTAGCAGGTGCTGAAATCACATTTTGAAGGTTTGGGGGTTTTTTTTTGAATGGCTATAGCTCAACACAAATAGGAGTTTTTTTATGTTTGGGTTAAAATTAACCTGCATACATATCTAACACAAGGCTTAAGTGTCACTTAGATCCTGTTTAATTTAGTTAGAGCTTTATGGCAGGGCACAGCCAAATTTTGCTCACTGGAACTTGTCCCTAAAAGGCACCTTTCTGGAGCATCCTCTTTATTTTTCATGAAGGATAAAACAAAAGGACCACCTATGCATTAAAATCTCAAATATTTCAGAATAGGCACCAAAAATCTTAAGATTTTTATTTTGCTATACTCCAGAAGTTAAATACATATATTCTATATTCATAAACACATAAAGAAAAGTTCGCCTTGCCCCAGGAAAAATGAAATCTGGGATTTTTTTTTTTCTTTTTGGTAAGATCATCAAATGACTAAATCTTTCTAGTGAGAGATTAATTTCTTCTGCATTGTGCTGTGTGGAGAATTTGAGTTGATTTTTTTTTAGGTGACTGACAAGTCTCTCGATGTATTTAACAACTTTAATTATACTTGTCATTTTCAAAATGAGTGAAAAAAAGTACAAAACCAACAGAAATATGTCAGTTGGTTATTAGTTACAGCAAAGTCTCTCTTTTATCGGGTGGAAATCATCCTTTCTATTAAGTAGGGAGCCAGTTCAAAATCTTGAGACCCATCACTGTCTTCAGGGTTTTTAATTACTCCTCTGCCTTTTTCTCTTTCTTTTGGATTGTCTCTGTGTTAGATGACTTCTGAGTTTTTAGATTTCCTCCTTGCCTTGCTGTCAGCACGTAGCATCTTTCCTTTATCATGTCATACAATTCAGATCTCTGTTTGATAGTCTCTTTCTGGTGCTATACTTTCTCGGCAAATGTAGCCCTTCTTTGTGAGGGGAAATGCACCTTGTCATCACGAGAAAAAAAAGGGAGAAATGAGCAGTGGTGCTAGGAATAAGGAAGCAAACTGGAGAAAGTATGCATAGATTGGTGGATGAGTTTTTTGTTAGTGAAAAAAATGAACTGCAGGCCACCCTAGAACTTGTTAAAGTGAACATATTGCTATTTCATCAACTAGCTTTCCTTAAAGGCTGCATTTTCCTTTGCCTCTGTGTCCTGGTCTTGCTTGCGTTTGTGGGTTCTTTTTATTTTCGCTCTTCTACTTCACTTAAAGTTTTCCGTGAAATGTAGGTGTCTTAAAGGGTTTCCTTTGGGCTTGGCATGGTGCTTGGAGGTTCCTTCTGTGAGCACTGGAGGTTTGGATTTAATATCAAAGGGTTTAAAGCTAATGATTTTAAGTATGGTTGAATTTTATTGCTCCTCTGGTGGGCTAAAACCTTCAGCAACTCTTTGACCTCTTCCCAGTCAATCCAATTCCATCTAATACTCTGTGACTAATATGGTGGATATTTAATCTACTTTGCTGATGAAATTACTTTTAGAGCCACTTTTTTCCTTAAATCTTCCTCTTTAGAGAAATTGCTGATCATAAGCTCTAAATATGTTGCCCACTACAACATAGATTTTTAAAGAAAAAAACTTTTCTTTTACTAAAAGAAAATTAAAAGACGTAATTTCTTTTTATAACATAAATGAAATGAGGATATATAATTATATTATGAAAGTAAAAGCCATGTTAAAATGAAAAATTGATGGAAACCTCTCTGATCATGCTGTTAATATAGATATCATGATGAATAGCCACACCTTAGCCAAATATTTCCTGTAATATCATTAAGCTTTGAAAAGAAAATTAAAGAAAGCTCCTAAAGACAATACTTCCACCCTCTAGGCAGTACATACTGAGTTGAAATTTGGAACATGGATATTTTCCTATAAGTAGTACCAAGAAGCTGTACTGAGTTTTGTTTATACCTTTTTTTTTCTTAAAGTGACCAAACCGAATAGTTGAGGCCGCAGTTACAAATTCACCATTGTGCCTGAGATACTTGGCTGCTTTTTCCCTGTTTTCATCTCTTAAGACATCCAGCTTGCAAGGATTCTGCACTCTGCAAACATGAGCAGAAGGGATTTGCTTATCTGATTTATGTGAGGAACCACCAAATTGGGTCATGGATAATGATCTCTACATCCACAATCCTGTGCCTTGTAATTTAGTCATGGGCATAAGCACACTGAATTCAGTGGTCTTCAGTAATTTGCATTTAATGGAATTATTTATACGCCTCAAATTAAGCATTTAGGCAAGTTTTTGCAGGACTGTGGCATTAACCTTTTCCATATGCAACCTCTTTAAGTGTACCATCTAGCACTGAGTAGGTGGAGTGATACAGAGCTTAATTCTCAACTTTCTGTCTGAGTCCAGAGTAGGCTAAAAAGGATAATACAAAAAAAGATTTCTGTTTGTAGTGTAGCTACCAAGACAGATGTACTTACTATACCTGTGAAAGTAGAAGCTTCCAGTGCAAAGAGTGAATGGAAGGAAGAATCTGAATTCTCTTGCCTCTCCATAACACCAAGAGTACTACTGGTGAAATAACATGAGGCTAAATTAAGGGTGGTAGTCAGAATAAATCTAACAGTTTGAAGAATGAGTTTCAAAACAACTTAAGAATAGGAGCAATGGTGAAAACAGAAGACGAACCCCCAGTCCAGACAGTTTTAGCTGTGGTTTCATTAGCCTGTGAAAAGGAATGTGTGGTCTGCAGGAGCTGAGAACTAGAGTTGGTGAACTAGCTCAGGCTTCCTGTCATCATAAAAAGTTATGTCAGGGGATGAGATGCATTAAAGTAACAGTAATGGAAAGGATTGTGCTGTACTACTCTTGCAAGTAAGTGAAGGACTTCAGAGCTGTCCATATGGCAAATTTCACATGCACTAAAATTAAAAGAGGGGTGAAGTGACCCAACCCACATGTAATAAACATCCTTCCCACTTTGGATGGAAGAGTGTGTTGAGGGAGTTGGCAGCAAAGTTGGGGCATTCTGTGATACAGCCTTTCTTAAAGAGGGACCATGGCTCACAGGAGCAGGAGGCAGGCTTGTGGTGTGCTTAGAGCATATTCTCTATCAGGAATACCTGGGATCTGATCTGAGATCTGTGGACTTGAGGAAAACCTCCCAGTAATAGCGTTTGGCTGCTGACATGAATACTAGCTGCTATAGGAGAGCATGCAGGTATAATCACTTTACTATACAGGCCAAGAGATAATGGTTGATGTTGAGGCAAAGACCATGAGATTGTGTGGATCTTACTAGAAGACAACATACCCTGTAGACCACTAAAGCCATAGCTCAGTTGTGTCTGTAAAATGAGATTAACCATTCATAACCACGATGTGGTGCTTAATACATTGGTATTTTAAGGGACTTAAGCTTGTCAGAGATGTGGTAGAAGTTCAGGGTTTCTTTTTAAGCCTTTTTTTAGATACAGTTGACATCTTGGGCATAAATTGCATATAAAAATGCAAAAATACGTAGGTATGATTACACCCCTCCTCTTCTTCAGTCCACTGAATAGTACTGTAATTGATGGAACACAAATGATGTATTAAATTTCGTGAACACATGGATAAAATAAGCCAATATGAAAACCACCATGTGCAGTTAATTTATAGACAAATATATTTGGAGCAGGTACAAACAAAGGTGTAAAGTACTACGTTTTAACAGATTTTCATGCCATATGCATTTGCTTTTACTGCCTGAAGGAGAAAAAAAAAGATTGAACTAGATAACTTAAAAATATTAATGTTAAAATACCTTTTGAAAATTATTGGTTTTAATTATGGGAACACTACTCCATAGGTTATTAGAATGTGTAACTGGTTTAAATATTTTTTTAGGTTTTAATGAATGAATTGTTTTTGCCACTTATTTTTATGTAAGAAAGCAAATTCAGAACAAAGAAAACACTGAACTTTGACATTCTTTCTTGTATTTATTGCATATCTTTGGAAATGACCTAATTTTAGCAATTCACATGAAAACAGTGGTCAGATCTCATCATTTCAAATTAAGTCTGACAGCTCAGAAGTTAAACCAGTTTAGCTTGTTTTAACAGCTACACTTCAGTGATTCTGGGTTATTAAACTCTTTGGGAAACCTACCACACTTTATTAGGGAAAGGAAATTTATATAGTGGAAAGAAGAAAAACATATGTAATTGCCAACATATACATAGTGACTCTGGTAATGACATCAGTTTGTATAGATTATTAGTATCCAGTAAAAAACTGTAAGGTTATTCGCTTTTGTGTGAAGGGAGGATCTATTGTCATGACAAACATTATCCCTCAAAATGATCATCAAGGGAAATGTGAGTGACTATTCAGTGACTCATTTGGGAAGCTAAATTCAATAAAGTGAATTTTATCCACACCATTACTTCTTCAGACAAAACTCAGTACTCAAACATATGCATTAAATTTGGTCAAGCTCGTAACTAAATCTGAACATTAGGACTGTCCACCACTCCGATCCCATGGTGAACCTGTGGGAGAAGATTCCCAGTGAAGGTTCATCCTATCTCATGCTACCTCCTCTGAAGGCCATAGACATCAGTAGGATGTGATGTAGCTGTCAGGCTCATGACTGTTCAGAGAACAGAAAAACATCTTGCTTGCCAGATAAAAGTGATCAGGTATTGATTGCATCCACCTGGGCATGGCTACAAGCTCTTAAAGGCAGGCTACAGAAGCAAGGAGCCTGCAGGTATGGTGAATTCTGAAAATAATTGTTTCTGAAACTGAAAGCCTAGGAGGCTGGGATGAGGAGGACAGAACCTGAAATATGATTTCATGTGTCATAAGACTGTAGAGATACTTATATGCCAACCCTTCAGCATGGCTGCTGCAGAGTTGAACAAGGAGAGGTGGTTCCAGTAGCTCGACTTGCCATAGAGGGTCTAGACCCGGGATGTGGAACAACATGAAGTGTTTTCAACTTTCTGCTAGAGTCTCCCATGTGTGCTGGGTAGAGGGAGACATGCCCCATTGCAGCCTTATAGCTGACTCTTCTGCTTAGATTCAGGTAGCAGCTCAATGTGTCTTGAAGGTTTTTTTAGATCTCTTGCTACACAGAAGGTTTCAAAATTTTGACTGTTTCTTTTAAATATTTTTGTAAAACTATCTTAATTTTCCATATCAAGTATTTTGATAATGACTAAATATCACTGCGACATGTATTGTTAGATCTGTTTTCTTTCTATTCCTGTTTATACATCCAAGAATTATGAGCAAATTTTAGTCACAGCTGGTGATCTACCATGTCTCTTATCTAGTCTTGAAAATTTCTGAATATAGCCCTATTCTATTTCCTTTGGGTTTGTTGATGTGTGTGCTCTGCAGTACTGGATTGAGACAGACTGTAAGGCACATCTTCACAGAAATGCTGGTTTTGACTGATTTCCTATTAACAACATGTTGAGAGCCATCACCCAGTTTTTAATCCCTTTAACATATGCACAATTGGTTTTAATAAATATCATGTAGTAATGATTGTGTCTGCATTATTAACAAAATGTGCAGCCCAAAATATCTGTGTCAAAACTGTTTGCCAAGGCTTATTTTCAGCATGTTCACTGGCTAGCGTAAGGCCAGCATCTTTTCTGTGAAGGAGGTGTTTTAAGGGCTGGAAAAATACCTAAGTGACAGTAAGTGATAGTATTGGCTGGTAGATAAGTAGGAAGATATTTTCTGTGCTTCATAGCCTAGGTAAATACCAGGGTTTCAATAAGCATTCAAACAGATGCTTAGTTGTCTTTTCATTTTCCCTTATGAGTTGAGGAGCAGTGTCTTAAGTGCTGGTAAGTAACTTCTTGTGAGGCTTGCTGCAATGGGCTAAGGAGTTGCTGTCATCCTGGCTCCTCTACAAGAAGTTACTGTGTAGTAAAAGTCAGAGGACTGCAGTGAATGCCTGATAATTACCTGATTTAACACAAAAGCCCCTGTTTGCTTGAAAGCCGCCTTCATTGACATAAATAGTGAGAAGAATAGACTCGGTGAAAATCAACCCAGACCTGGATGTGTTTTCTCTTCTGTCTGTCTCTCAGAGCAGCTCTGGCAGAGGCAGTTGCTTCCAGAACCACCACAGCTGGATTCACTAGAGCTGTCAACACCTTTATACTATGAACTGGAAACTAAGCATGGTCATGGGCTAAGCATGTTCAGAAGACCCAAGGTTGTTCATGACCTCTGTTGCACTGCACAAAATGATGCTTGCTCTCCTGTTCAATCAAGATAATCTATGAAATAAATGACAGTAATTTCCATTAAAAATCCCACTAGAAAAGCAGGAGTGTGTGTGTGAGCACGTGCTTTGAAAAACTTTCCTTGATGATACATTTCCTTTCTTTGATCTATCTGAAATAAATGGAATGCATTAGCGCTATTTAACTTTGCCCCTAACTGTTGAAAATGGAAAAAAGCTGACTGTAGTGTTTACTTTCAAAATCCTACTGCCAAGATTTTTCTTTTTCTTCAAGGTAGACAAATGAAAGAAGAACAAATCTCTTTTTTGCTCCTGTGGTCACTTATTTTCAGTAAAACAATACTGTCTCAGTATCTGAAACTTTCTGTGAAGGTGGGCAGTGTGAGCCTAATTGTAAGAGGTCATTCCAAGCTGTTCATATATAGGCTGATTATTAAGACAGGCTAGAAGAAAGGTAGTTTTAATGTCCTTAAGTATCAAGGGCTAGTGTTATTGCAAAAGCTGGTTGGAAAACCACATACCATGATGAATGTGGTTTTAATGCTTAGGCAGATGTTGAGAATGTAATCAAAGGGTGAATGCAGATAATTTCTGGGCTGTTTTGGGATTTAGACTGGTGAGGCTAACTGGAGTAATGTTTTTAATCCCTAGTTAGTAAAGGGAGCGGCAGAAGGCAGTTAGCATGTAAGTCATGAAAATATATGGAGAAATATCAAAGATACTAGCAGAGCTTGACATCCATTGTGGAACGATATTTGCTCTGCAGAAGGTAAAAATCTAAGATGATATTGAATAATGTTGAGAAAAGAAAAAGATAAGCATTTGGAAAAGATGGTCCCATTACGTGGCCTACGAAAGAGATGACTGAAGCAGTCACAGTGCTCATTGTGTGTGTGTATATATATATCTATATATCTCTCTCTATATATAGAAATGAAAAAAATAATGCAACTGTGCTTTACTTTAGAAACTTTTTGCAAGTCCTGTGTTTGGTTTAAAAGACGAATGACCAAATTTGTGAAAATGTAATCAACCATTTTTCCCGCTTGATAGGTGAGAAGACAAGTATCAGTCTTAGAAAGATGACTTTAGGAGACTTACATTTGAGAGATTCTCTTCATAGTAATTTAAAATGAATGTCTGAGAATTTAATGTAGTTATGCTCACAGTATACTTCCAGGTTTACCATAGACCTTTTGATTAGAAAAAGAATACCAGAAATAAGTTGACACAAATTTCCTCTTCTCCTGCTTCAGATGTAGGAATCTTATCACAGTTGATATCATTTGGTTCTCTTCTCCATTTGTGCATCCAGTAAAGTTTTAGATGACATCTTCATGAAGGAAGTAGTGATTAGCTAATTCTTGTGGATAATCCCTTCCCCTGACTAAGGGCAAAGTGGCAAAATCTTGTGAAGAAGTTGTGATATGTGTTTGCATATATGTACTTTCCTCTGGGACTAACTAGCTGTCATCTGCTAGCCCTAAACTGACACAAGTGTCTTTAAGTTTTAGTCTATGGATTTATGTAGGTATAGGTGTATGTGTGTAACAATACACACATAGTCTCAGTGTATCCATGGATAAAAAGTATATTTCAAAAGGATGTATTCTTCCTATGAACCTATGCACCTGCACTTTGGCACACGTGAATGTGAGTTGGGAAACTGACAAAAATTATTTTGCAAAATTAAGTATACTTTTAAATATTTGAATTATCTGTCATTCAAACAAAAAGACTGATATAGTGTTTTAATGAATGTACTGTTAGGCTTACAATGGTGATGGGGGTAAAGGCTTTAAAAGAAATTCAAACCAGCAAGTCAGTGGGAAATGCTAATCTCTTCCAACACAGAAGCCAGTGCACTAGATAAAAACACAGGGATATAATCAAGGCACTATAACAGCATCATGATTATTGTCTTTGACGGCACGATGGGTCTTTGCATGTAATGTAAGCCCAAAATTGGACTATGCTAGTGAGATTGAGATAATGGCAATTAGAAAAAAAAAAAAGAGGTAAAGTGGTTTTGAGTGCCAAATTATCCCTTCCTGAGCCTGATCAAATGCCCACTGTAACCAGTGCAGACATCCATTGACTTCGGTAGGTACTGGAGCAGGCTCTGTAATTCACGTTGGTTTGTGCTGTTTATTTTGTCAGACTGCTGACAGAGTGACCTTGAGAATGACCTAAAGTGAAAGTCAGATTGCACTTCTGACTTTTCTCTTATTTTGTTTTCAGGTGAGATAACGAAATCTGAAGGCTTAACTCACCCATCAGTAAAAAGGGGGAGGGGGGGGGAGAACCCACAAAATAGTCCCCTCCTTCCAAAAAGGGTCAAAGAAAGAATACTTGTAAGAGTCAAAGGCGCAATAAAATAAGATGTTTCCTCAGGAGCCGGAATCTGTTCTCCTTTACACAGGTGTAAATCAGAAATGGCATGTTGAAGCATTTTGACTCATATCTATAGGAATGGTTTAACAGTGCGGAATTCACTTCATGGCATGAAGGATACAGGATTCTGCATTGCTTTTTTGAACACATTTTTTCACAGAACTTTTCACCAAAGCAGACCTGGTGGGTGCTAAGGAGACCTCGTGTGAGACTCTAAGTTCAAATTGCCTGATACCCCAGTGTCCAGCAATATTGAGATGAAATAATGCTCGTCAGCCCTTTCCTTCCTCAGATTTGTAGATGTGGAGGGGAATTTGGCTTCTTGCCTTGTAGATCCATGAAGGACTAAAGCGAGCTTTATGGGATAAGCAACGAGGAATATGTAAGAACTCCATGTGGGAAACTGTGGACTACATAGTAGTCCACACAGTAGCTGCATAAGTAGTGATACTATGTAGGAACTAAAACTGCAACAGGGAGATTAAATTTCAAGCCTGCTGAAAGCCCTCCACAATCTGGGCAATCTGTTAAAGGACTGTACATAATGAATGTTGTTCCTCTTTGTAGCTGAATGCTTAAAACTCATTTTCACTCTGTTCTCTCAAACTGAGGATGTCAAATTGTTGCCAAGTAAGACAAGTTTATAATATATATTATGTACCTTGGAAGTTGGTGAATGCTGGTTCCACTCAATTTAACTCTGTTGCTTTTGAGGACAATTTGTTCTGACCTGGAGTGTGAAGCCTGTACACGAACCAACGGTTTTAAATGTGTCACCAAAGAACTTGAATGATTTTTCTCTATTAATTCAAGCAGCTCTGGGGGGTGGGATGGTTGGGAGAACATGGTTACACAGAACCAGTTAATGAGAAAATGGGTTCACCTACTGGTTGATTTCCCATCCCCAACTTAGCTGAAGAAATATCTTAGGTTTAAATTACATGGCTTGGACCCAGGAGAAGTAGGATCTGTTCTTGTGGCTGTTTACCAGCCTTTCTGTAAGACTTTGGGCAGATCACCTCTTTTTTTGTCTGTTTTTTCTGATGTGTAAATGGGGATAACTGTAATCATCTATCCATTAGTAAGTTTCTTTTTGAAAGTATTGGAGCTACAGGCTCAAGAAAGTGTGAAGTATTAACAGCAGGATGAGATCATCATTCTAATCATCATGACATTTGAGAAAACGGTAGCCTTCTGTTTGAAAGATGCACTTTGATTTGTTCTTCAGGTGTAATTTTGTCTATGCATGTGTATCCAGCATTTTTCATTTTAACTGTACAAATTATCTATATAAATTTTATTGATAAGAGCTCTGAAATGTATGTGGCATTCCTTGCCCTGACTGGGTAAGCTGACTCTCAAATTTAAATGAAAGATGATCTAGTTTTCCTGGAAGAAGTAGAAGATTAAGAGGCCTTTAAACACTTAAAGTTTTCCTTTCTGGGTGGATTTTCTAGGAAAATTACCCTTAAGTTAATGAGTAAGGCTGTATTCATTTAACTTTTGTACAAAGCAATTCTACATAATTTTATTTGACAGCTGTGAGGTAGGATACTACTTTGGTTTATTTGAAAGCTTTGGAGTTCTGGTAAGGTATTTAAATACTTAATTCAGAGTATGGAACAGAGAATTGTACTGGCAGGCAGAGGGAAGTGAGCCCATATCTTAATTTGGGCGTGGGGGTTGTTTTACAAATGGATAAAATCTATGCTCACAAAGACACCATCCTCATATGAATAATGATTAGATTAAAATGCGAAGCCTAACTTGTGTAAATTTGCTACGCAAGATCTACCTGTGAAGTGTTCGATATATCCTGCTATTAGGGAGGAAGCATTCAATCCATCTAAAACCAGGAAAACAATAAAAAGTCATTAGTTGTGTTTTGTGACCTCTCGGGCATCATTAGACGCTGTCCCAGAGTCACCTGTGCAGTGTTGTAAGGAGGTATGTTGCAGAGAATACAAACACAAAATGCTCAGGCTGGTCGTGAATGGTTATGCCAATTCTGACTGTACTACAATTTTCTGTTACATATGCTCTAAGGTACAGCAAAAAAGTCTGCCATTTTAATGAATGTTTCGGCTGTGTAGAGAAAGACTATGTAGTCAAGCATAGGTCATCTATAGCCCTTAGTATCAGCTGTAGCACACATGCCATTATATTATAATATCATTTTATCCCTCATGATCTTTGATCAGTGCTAATGATCAAAGTTTGCGTAGCAGCCAAGAGAATCGTGAGACAGTAGATATTTATAGCTTATGGCCAATTCTGATTACTCTATAGCAGCTTTCTCAGTGTTCTGTAGTTTGATTGATGTCATTGGCATGCTTCAGCATTCAGAATATATCAAATAAATTTGCTATGCTTTGAACATGAAAGGGAAGTAAAACACTGATAATTTAAGAAACCAGAAAAGTGGGGGAGATAGGAGATACACATTGCTGCATGTCCTTTGGCAACTCACGCCATACAACACTTAGTGATACAGTGCATGCATGCAAATTGCTAAGCATCCTCTTTAATGCAAGGCTTTACTTCCACTGTAAGAGTGTTGCTATTCAAAGGGGCTGATAAATGAAATGTGAACTGCATACGCGGCAATGGAAAGGAGGACAGGAGCAAGAGACAGCTGTTTGGGGTGACTGCTTTATAAGCAGAAGCCTTTCAGTTCCATCAATCAGACAGTGTGAAAGGCCCAAATCCAAAGACACCAGCATCCCACCCTCTTTGATCCTGATCCTAATAGTGTGCCAGTCACCGATGGAAATGCATTACATAGTGAGAATGGTCCATTTTCTTTCTTCCTTTTCTGAGAGTCTGTATTTATCAGATTTAACTAGTTAATGATTCTGCCCTCTCTTCTGTGTGCCACGAGGAATCTTGCTGCAGAGGTGACAATTGTTTATAGGCAATGGGCAGTTAAAGCATAAGCAATCTATGGGATGTGTAGGAGTGTTTTACAGGGCTGAGAGTCCTGCAAAGGGTTAAGCATCGACTCGCTTCAAAATCAATGGCAAAATTATACATAGGTTTTTCTCATCAAGACAGTATTTGGTTGAGACCTGCGAGGCCATGCTGTGGATATGTGGATAGCATATTGATTCCAGTGAAAACGAATGCTGTGGTGGCCTTATGCTGAAGCTGTGGTTTTAGGAAACGTGTTCTGTGCTGTCCCAACCACAGCCTTTGTGTATCTATGAGCACTTTCTACCAACAACCAGCCCAAGACTGCCCACCAAAGAGGCTGCAAGCACAGCTGCAGCATGTTTTTGATCTCATGTGGTGCCTTGTCTGCCCAAATGTGTCAGTTGTGTCACCACAGGTGAAATACCTGCCAAATGCTTAGGTGGCTAGATTGTGAAGGGAGGTAAATCATGCCTTGCTCACGGGTATGCCAGAAGATGCTCTGAGCAGTAGCAACTATATGGTCTTGGGACCCTTAGATTTTTGTGGAGTAAGCTGCAAAATGGGTGTTACAAAATATTCCTTTTTTTGTTGTGCCTAGGTATTTTTGGATACCTCATAGGTAGCCCAAGGGCTCTGATTCTAAGCACTACAATACTGAAAGTAATATTTCTGTGTGGGGAAGTGCTTGAGACCTGTCCTTCCATCTGTAAAAGTCACTATCTCATTTTTTCCAGTGTGTAACGTCTTATTATCAGGCTTTCTTACTGATTTTCAAACATGAACATTTGTAGGATATTAAAGAAATGGGCAGCACACTTGAGTGATCTCTTCTGCTTTTTTCTTCTTTAAAAGCAATTTTCATGGTGGTGAGTACGATAACAATAGAGTTAAGCTATGTCATTAATTTCCATAGATGGTAGATTGAAAATGTTAAATTCCAGGCACCTGAGTGGATCATCAAACTCTTCTACCACATAATGACTCTAAATAATCATATTCATCATAATTAGTACCGTTAATAATGTTAAAAATAAACACTTGTACCTCAGACCATTAGTAATGGTAATCTTGTCATCGTCCATGAAAATTACTAGACCCAGTTATTTTTCACAGTGGGGTGTAGATATGAGATATATAATTAAAATATTAATTACATATTTGATAAAACTTCAACTATCATTATTACATTACCGTTGGCCTCATTATTATACTTTCAATATGTTACCTTGTATATATTGTGTTTATTAAAGTGTTAAAAAGTGGCTTTGGGTTTCTGAGATCAATATATGTTAGAAAGAAAAATGTATATGAATCCAGAGGTAGGGAAGAAATGGGATTCAAACTGTGGTGAAATGAATTTGTCATTCAACCCTGTACTAAGAGGTGACACAAAGCTGACACAAAGCTAATCCTAGTCATAAATCCCCAAAATAGAATTTAAGTGATACTTAGGTGATATTTAATGGTTATTTTTACCTGAGTAGATTAAATGAAAAGAATACTAGTTAGTGGAATGGGAGAGATGAGCTTGAGAAGAGTAATGTGTTCTGAAGTTTTTTTTGTTCTTTTAGGTAAAATGTGTTTTTTCTGTTAACCTAAACAGGAGCTCTTCTAATGTACATAGGGGCAAGTAGTGCTTTTGTATGCTAAACTGAGTTAGTGCAAGTGAGGGGCAGGAGTAATTTGAAGATAAATAATAGCAACACAGCATATTTTATTAAAAATGATGGTACATTTAAGATTGAAATCTCTTTTGTCAGTTTATTTTCTTGTTTCCATGGTGGTTAATTGTCCATTTATTCCTTACCTGTCTGTAATAGTTTTGCAGGATTAAGTTTGTTGCCAGTGCTTGAAAATGGTGTCATAGTTTTTTCCATAATAAACTGATGTTTCAGGTTGCTTCAGATCAAGACATACTTACTCTTAAAAGTAAATGCTTCACAAGTAAAACAGATCTCTGTATGATGTCTGTATCCTTAATTCTGAAGGATTTTGAGTCCTCGAAGATGCTTGCCTTGCTGTCTGCTGCTGTGGCCTTGCTAAGCAACACTCTGGATTTCTTGGTATCTTTCAGGAATGGAAAAATCTCTGGAGGTGAGGATAGTCATTGTTTTCCTTTCACTATGGGAAAGGAAAAGAGTGCATTTTTCCAATTTTTAAGTGTGTTTTCAAAATTTGAAGTGTTTTTTTTTTTTACTGTTGCATTAAAGCAGTATTGGAAGAGAGCGTTTCCAGAACTGATGAAGGCTTCCATTTCCATACTACTATTTTAGCATTTTATTAAAACACCTTTAACGTACATTTATCCCAGAACACCTCTGTGCCTTCAGAAGCTTAAAGGATAATTAAGTAATGAAGTTACTGAACTTTGGTTTAAAAAAAGAAATAAAAACATGGCCCCCTCCCCCCTCCAACAAGGTAGTGTCTGTGAAGCATGGGATAGATTTTTTTGTTTTTCTACATGTAAAACTTGATTGGATGGACAAAGAGTTCTGTACAATTCCTATCAATGTTGAGAAACTTGCTCCACTGACGTGGTATGAAAGGAGTGAAAGTATCATGTGGATGGGAGCAGTTGGTGGATGTACAAATCAATAGCTTTCATTTGATTAATTCATAAAATAAGGGAAAAACAAAGATCTCAGGCTTGCTTTCAACTCTGCGTATGTGTGCATGCCACCCTTGCATTGGTTCCAGGTTAAACTCATGTCCTGGTGACTGAGAAAAACTGGGTGGTCCCGTTCTTGTTGTGGTGCAGAGCACTGAGGCACCTGCACATGAAAGCACAGTGTCTCTTCCCACGAAGATGGCATTCAGGCAGCCAGCTTTCACCACCTGCCCATTAACACCTGTAAAGGTACAGTATGGTGCAACTTTTCATCCTCCTCCTGAATACGCAGATTTCCTACTCAGCCTGAGTCTCTACTAATGTACAGCTTGCACACATAGAAAGTAATTTCTTTCAGAAGTAGATAGCAATAATAAAATCTTATCTGCTTCACACCAGATATTATGAGTGTGGTTGTAAATAAAACCTTATCACTTGCTTTAAACCTGATAGCATAAGCAGTGGTCACACTAGTATTTCTCTTCTGTTCGACCTGCTTTACCAGCTTTATTTAGTGAGATAGGCTGTGGCTACTTTCCCTCTCAACACATCTGATATCTTTCAGGGTTTTGGGGAGAGGATGCTTTGAATTCTAAATGAATCTAGGGCATTCCTTTTAATAGTGTGGGATATCTGCTCTGGTAAACCATTAACTGAGTCATAGTCAATGCAGGGTAGTCAAATGAGGACGGTCAATATAAGTGCAAATGCCTGACTGTCCAGAAAGTAATGAAACTCAACAGATTGGGAAAGCAGCTGATTAATAAACTTTGCCAAACTGCTATTTTGGATGCTTTCTGTGCTATAGATTACTCTCAGACTAAAAATGCCTCGTGGATTTTTTCCCCAATATTATTATTGAGGCTTTTTATAATTTTTACATTTACCCAAAGCTACTCAAGTATGACATCCAGTGGCAGGGATTCAAAGTTTAGGACATGAGCAAGTTCTGTCATCAAATGGAATTTTCCTTGTAGAAATGAGATGTTTATTCTCAGTTAGTTTAAGATAATCTCTTCCAGGTTTCAGAGCTGGCATGACTGAAGGCCTGGACTTTTGAGGAGGCTGATGAACCTAATAAAATCTCTATGAAAAATTCAACTCTTCATTAGATCCTCCTTGTCACTAAGGCTTATTATAGCTGCTTACTTGGGATTAGCACAGACAGAATGTGTTTAATGTTATTAAACTAGCTAGACTTACATTATTTTTGTCCATATTTATGTTAGTATATCAGGGAAAAACCTGAGCTACTCTATATGTACATGATTTTGTTTTGCTTAAATAAGTTTGGTAGCAGTTTTTTGTTGTGGTGTCTAATGCATAATTTAGGATTTTAAAATTTATTGTAAAGATTATTACATAATTCCCATCTTCCTTGAAAGAAAAGGAAGCTTTGTACTTCTGCATCTCTTGATGCTCTGAGGTATAGCTGCTTAATACAGGAGTTTACTTGGATCATTTATTGACTCCTCACAAACAGTATTGTGGTAATGTGTAAGAATTGCAACAGCATATATTAAAACATCTTTATAATCAGAATAATAATGGAGAGCCTGTAGATATGAGAATCCCAAAGTTTTCCCAGTGCTTTAATAAGTACTGAGCTACTGTTACAATTCCTGAATTATTCAGAGCTATAATTTGGAATCACAGGGCTTTAGTATGCTGTAGACGTAGCTTTAAGGCTTCCAGGGTCATGGTAGATATTAAAAATTGTTATGGAGAGATCTAGATTGCTAATCACACCGTGGCAGAAATGTTGTGTAGTGCCCTAGAATTACAAATAATTTAACAGGATCCAACGAGTGTGAAGTCCTCTCCCTCCCATTCACCAAAACCCAGGATGTACAGCAGTGCTTCTGTGAGAATAAAGGGGTGCAAAATGTCCTCAAGTGTATGTCTCAAGAATCCTATAAGCAATGGAAAAAGAGGAGCGGAGCATATACAGAAAAAAGCCTCCTCATGGACTGGAATGGCAGTAACCACTACACTGAAGTTGTAATTTCGTCACGAGAGTAGAGAAGTCAAGGTTTCACAAGGAAAAAAAAAATCTATTTACAGAAAAATATTATGCTTTTCATTTGATAGAAAAAGTAATTATTGCGAAGGGACCCATGGAAGATCTTGAAGACAGTCACCCTCCTTTTAATAAGTGCTTATGGCAGCTAAGTGGGGATCAGGAGTATTCTTTATCAGGTTTGCATTCAAGTAGTACTAAATATATGCAGGTAGGAATTAAATAGTATCTGAGTTTAATTAAAATTATAAAAAAAAAAGGGGAGAAGAATGGTTGGTAGACTGCTCGACTGCATTTTAACCAGTAACCTCAGACCCTAATTAGAAATGCTTTTCATATCTCCTCCATGCAAGGGCTTAATCTGACGTGAGTCTGTGAGCGAGGGCTTGGGGGACCAGTGTTAATTCTGCATTCGATCTTGGTTTGTATGGAGGCAGGCAATGCTGATTGACCGAGTTGCAGCACAGATCCCATGACCTTGCTGGGATTTTCATGTGAGGTGTTAATTGAGAGGGTGGGTTAATCTTTGAGCATCATTGTCCCCGAGCTGAGGACAAAGTTTGTGCTCTCTGTTTCCTTACTCAACAGTATATTTGATCTCTACCTCCTCCCCTTTATGTCAGTTTAGCAAGCCTGCAGAAAATTCGCTCTTGATAAACTTATTGGTGGAGGATTATCTCTTGCTGGTTTTGTTTGATTTTTATGATCTTGTTTTGGAGAAAGGAGTGGTTAACTGGAATGAAAACCAAAATATCCTTCCTCTCTCTGTTTCCCCCCCACACTCCCAGTCCACTCCAATGAGACTATCATACTGGGTGAGGGGAGTGATATCTTGAGATTAATTATACTAAAGAAAACTACAAGGAATAATTTCAAAGTTTTCATCTGAGTGCTGGGAAAATATAAGCTCTTTTATTGCTCCTAAGTAGAAAGCCTAAAATAATTACAAAACCAGATATTACAGGGGACAGGGCTTTTATTATAATATACAGGTTGGAGTTTTCATACTGGATTTGTGCAATGCAGGAAAAGACATCCCTGCAGTTTTGCTTTTTTATAAATAATGAATAGCTTTTTTTCCTTCATGTGTTGCTTTACAGACCTGTCATTTCCAGTGTAAGGAGTAAATTTTTACTCTGGGCAGGACTAATGTATACTGACTGACTTTAAATATGACTCCCAAGTGAGCAGGATGGTAAGTAGTTAAAAGCAGAGGAAGCAATGGAGCTCACAGGAGATGCCGTGAACCAACAGTGATAAAAAAGGCACAAATGATAGCTGTCCTTGACACGCAAAGAATTTCTTACTTGTTTTATTGCAGCAGCTGTGGATGAGTAATTACAACACTTCAAACCCAAGACTCCTTTTGGAGCATTTTTGTAAAGTACAGGCAACTTTTGCAAAAGCCACGGCATGCTCTGTGCCGAGTCCTTCTGCCAGATCCATCACCTGTGGTGAGGAAAGGAAGGAGACCCTGCGTGTAGCCATCTGGCAGCTACGTGTTGGGAGATGGTGGGAAGGCTTTGGCCCATTATGGAAATGATGGTGTATCAGTGTTTGGGTCTGGTTGGATGGCTGTGAAATACATCAGATAAAGAAAGGATGCTGTGGTTTTATATGCCTGGCTTGGTGGTTAAGTGACCTTGATGAGGTTTTTCCACCTGAGTGGTGCCTTTGCCTCTGCCAGAATCATTCCAGAGAAGGTCTATGGCAGAGTGAGATGTTTCTGTGCACTGCCACAAGAGAAAGTGTGATGTCTTGGTGCCATTGAGTTGTGATTCAACACAGACTTGGTCTCCCAACCTCCAAGTTGTCTTAAACAGTTCTGTGTCAAAATTACAAGCCTTAGGAAGTTGTTTTTTAGAGGGACATTGGAAGATTTCCTCCCCCCTCCCAGGAAATAGTGCCATGTTACTGGACAGTAACTAAAA